>NC_057808.1:70873752-71066710 GCF_018294505.1 Triticum aestivum | reverse complement strand
TAGGGTTTGGGCGGCGGGGCGGCTCGGGTTGGGGGGTGAAAGTGATAGTTATCGACTAGAGGGGGTGAATAGGCGATTTTTATGAACGTCTTCAAAACATGAGAGTTTCGAAGACAATCAATAGAAATGAACCTATTGATATGCAGTGGAAGGTAGACTACACTAAGCAAGCCATAGTCAAGTATGCAATGAAGTGAAAGCATGAAGACTAATAGCAGGTAGGTAGTAAAGATCAGGATGGAGGATAGTATGAAGCCAAACAATGATAGTAGTCACACAGTGAAGTCAAACAAGTAGTGCAAGCAGGCAATGACTTCACCAAGACAAACTGTAAGTAAAGAGAGGGAGAGGATAGAACCAGTCACTTAGTGAGGACACATGATTTGTTGGACCAGTTCCAGTTGTTGTGACAACTGTACGTCTGGTTAGGGAGGCTGAGATTCAACTCAGAAGACCACATCTTCACCTTATTCCCCTTGAGCTAAGGAAACCCAGTCCTCGCCCAATCACTCTGGTAAGTCTTCAAGGTAGACTTCCAAACCTTCACAGACTTCGTTCACCGGCGATCCACAATGACTCTTGGATCACTACTAGGAAAAGGCCTACTAGTGGCGCACCAGTTTTGCCTACTAATGGCGCACTACTGACGCACCAGGGAACAGTGCGCCCTTACTAGTTTAAACTAGTAATGGCGCATTAGGGAACAGTGCGCCATTACTAGTTTAAACTAGTAATGGCGCACTGTTCCCTGGTGCGCCATTAGTAGTTTTGCAAAAAAATAACACTAATGGCGCACCAGGGAACAGTGCGCCATTACTAGTTTAAACTAGTAATGGCGCACTGTTCCCTGGTGCGCCATTAGTAGTTTTGCAAAAAAATAAAAAATATAGTAGTGGCGCACTGTGAGGCTGGTGCACCATTACTAGTTAGTACTAGTAATGGCGCACTGTTCCCTGGTGCGCCATTAGTATGTTTGGAAAAATAAAAAAATAAAAATTTGTTACTAATGGCGCACCTTCCGTCTGGTGCGCCATTAGTGTCTTTCACACTAATGGCGCACCAGACCGTGGTGCGCCACTGCTATATAGTAGTGTCGCACCACATGTCTGGTGCGCCATTAGTGGACATTCCATCTATAGCCCTTTTCCTACTAGTGGATGCTCAGAACGCGACGCCTAACCGGCTGGAGGATTCACAGTCCTCAAGTGTAACAAGTCTTCAGGTCACGCGGACAGAAAGACTTCAGTGATGCCTAACACTCTTTGGCTCTGGGTGTTTGGGCTTTGTCCTCGCAAGGATTTCTCTCTCTCAAAAGCTTCGGAGGTGGGTTGCTCTCAAACGACAAAAGCCGTGCACTAACTCTGAGCAGCCACCAATTTATGGTGTAGGGGGTGGGCTATTTATAGCCACTAGGCAACCCGACCTGATTTGTCCGAAATGACCCTGGGTCACTCAGGAACTGACACGTGTCCCAACGATCAGATTTCAAACACACGCGACAACTTTACTTGGGCTACAAGTAAAGCTGACTCATCCAACTCTGGATAAGATTTGCTCTCATTGTCTTCGCACGAAGACATAGGATTTTGGTTGAGCATCACTTCAGTCATTCTGACTTTGTTCACTGGGACCCCACTTAACAGTACGGTGGTTCCTACGACTCAACAAAGAAGAAAAGGAAACAATGAAACAACTATGTCTTCGCGCTCCATAGTCTTCACGCGATGTCTTCTCTTGTCATAGTCTTCAATGTGAATATCTTCACATACCACCATTATCTTCAATGTCTTCATACATTTTTAGGGGTCATCTCCGGTAGGTAAACTGAATCAATGAGGGACTACTACCTGTGTTATCCTGCAATTCTCACAAACACATTAGTCCCTCAACCAGGTTTGTCGTCAATACTCCAAAACCAACTAGGGTTGGCACTAGATGCACTTACACTTTTGGAACTTCTGCTTATAGACGTATGCCTTTTGGTTTATGTAATGCACCTCCTACCTTTCGAAGATGTATGACTGCTATATTCTCTGACTTTTGTGAAAAGATTGTTGAGGTTTTCATGGATGATTTTTCCGTTTACGAAACTTCTTTTGATGATTGCTTAAGCAACCTTGATTGAGTTTTGTAGAGATGCGAGCAAACTAATCTTGTCTTGAATTGGGAGAAGTGCCACTTTATGGTGAATGAAGGTATTGTCCTAGGGCACAAAATTTATGAGCGAGGTATTGAGGTGGATAAAGCCAAAGTCCATGCAATTGAGGAAATGTCGTGTCCTAAAGATATTAAAGGTATTCGAAGTTTCCTTGGTCATGCTGATTTCTATAGGAGGTTTATTAAAGACTTCTTTAAAATTTCTTGGCCTCTTACTAATCTTTTACTAAAGGATGTTCCATTTGTTTTTGATGATGAGTGCGTAGAAGCCTTTGAAACACTTAGGAAAGCCTTAACATCTGCACCTATTGCTCAACCACCTGATTGGAACTTGCCTGCTGAAATTATGTGTGATGCTAGTGATTAAGTTGTTGGTGTTATTCTAGGACAAAGAGTAAGAAATTAAATGTTATTCATTATGCTAGTAAAACTCTAGACAGTGCCCAAAGAAATTATGCTGCTACTGAAAAAGAATTTTTTGCGGTTGTGTTTTCTTGTGATAAATTCAGATCCTACATAGTTGACTCTAAAGTAATTGTTCACATCGATCATGCTGCTATTAAATAAATTATGGAAAAGAAAGATGCTAAACCTAGACTCATTAGGTGGGTTCTTTTGCTACAAGAATTTGACTTACACATCACTGATAGAAAATGAGCTGAGAACCCCGTAGCTGATAACTTGTCTAGGTTAGAAAATATTCTTGATGACCCACTTCCTATTGATGATAGCTTCCCCGATGAAAAACTAGCTGCCATAAATTCTTCTCATAATACCCATTAGTATGATGACTATGCTAATTATATTGTTGCTAAATTTATACTACCTAGTTTTACATACCAACAAAAGAAAAAAAATTCTTTACGATTTAAGACATTACCTTTGGGATGACCCACATCTTTATAAGGAGTGAGTAGATGGTATTATTAGCCGTTGTATACCTGAGCATGAACAGGAACTAATCCTACGGAAATGTCACTCTGAAGCCTATGGAGGGCATCATGCGGGAGATAGAACTACACACAAGGTATTACTGTCTGGTTTTTATTGGCCTACTCTTTTCAAGGATGCACGTAAGTTTGTCTAGTCTTGTGATGAATATTAAAAAATTGTTAATATTGGCAGACGTCAGGAAATGCCTATGAATTATTCACTTGTTATTGAGGCATTTGATGTTTGGGTCTTTGATTATATGGGACCTTTTCCTTCCTCTAATGGGTATACACATATTTTGGTTGTTGTTGATCATGTCACTAAGTGGGTAGAAGCTATTCCAACAAGTAGTGCTGATCATAACACCTCCATTCAAACGCTTAAAGAAATTATCTTCCTGAGGTTTGGAGTCCCTAGATATTTAACGACTGATGGTGGTTCACATTTTATTCATGGTGCTTTCCATAAATTGCTTGCTAAATATGATGTCAACCATAGAATTGCATCACCCTATCATCCTCAATCTAGTGGACAAGTTGAACTTAGCAATATAGAAATAAAGTTAGTATTACAAAAAATTGTCAATAGGTCCCGAAAGAATTAGTCTAAGAAACTTGACGATGCACTTTGGGCCTACAGAACAGCTTATAAAAATCCTATGTGTATGTCTCCATATAAAATGGTTTATGGAAAAGCTTGTCATTTGCCTCTTGAGTTAGAACATAAAGCATATTGGGCAATTAAAGAACTCAACTATGACTTCAAACTTGCCGGTGAAAAGAGGTTACTTGATATTATCTCATTAGATCAATGGAGAACACAAGCTTATGAAAATGCCAAACTATTTAAAGCAAAAGTCAAAAGATGGCATGACGAAAGAATCCAAAAGCGGGGATTCAAAGTTGGTAAATATGTTCTATTGTACAATTCTTGTTTGAGATTTTTTTTGCAGGAAAACTTCTATCCAAATGCGAAGGACCATACATCATTGAAGAAGTTTACCGCTTTGGAGCAATTAAGATCAATAATGCTGAAGGCACTAATGGGCAAAGAATTAAGCACTATATTTCAGGTACACCTATTAATGTTGAAACTAATATTATCCAAATAATGACACTGGTGGAACTGATAAGAGAGTCCTTCTAGAACACTCCAGAACCCTGAAAAGGAAGAGGTACGTGATACGATAAGTAAACGGACTCCAAAAATTCCGCAAAAATATTTTCTATGAGTTTTGGAATATTATAATAAATAAAAAATAAGAAACACCCGGGAAGGAAACCCAGGTGCCCACTAGGCACCAGGGCGCGACTGCCCCACCTGGCGCGCCCTAGTGGGTAATGGGCCCCTTGGGCACCTTCCCGACTCCGTTTTCTTGTAGTATACTTGTTTCCCAAGATAGAAATTCTTTATATATATATACCCCCGACGATTTGACCACCGTATCGGGAGAAATCATGTATTCTTGTTTCGTGTTGTTTTCCTGTCAAATCTAGATCGCCATGACTTCATCAAGCTCTTCCAAGGACAAGTTCTTCGAGGGTCATCAACCCCTACCTGTCGGAGGTGATGAAGCACCCTCAAGCCATTGAGATGCGTGAGGGGGTGCTCCACATTCGGGATGTTCAAGGACCCAAGAAGATGGGAAGTGTGGAGGCCAGGCTCGAGGCGGTGGAGCAGGAGATCTTCAAGTGCAAAGGGATGGTGGAGCGTGGACTTAGTGCCAACCACTCCATGATTACGGAATTCACCCGTGACGACAAGGTGGATGGCCAGTCTATGAAGGACATCGTCTTCACCTTCAACAAGAATATCAATTTTCTGTAAAGCCAAATTTATGATCTTCAAAATCAAGTTTTTGAGTATGAAGCAAGATTTAAAGGTATGAGTTTAGCTGCCGGTTTCAGGACTCATGATACTCATGCATCCTCTTATGATGGTGAACCCCTGCCATGAAGCCGGAGGACAAGCTTACTACCTCATCACCACCACCATCACCAAAGAAGGAGACTTGAGCACACGGGTATGGGCACTCCCCTTGGCTTGTGCCAAGCTTGGGGGAGATACCCCGGTATCGTATCACCATCACCTTCATTATCTTCACCAGTTCTTAGTTCGATCTTTAGTTATTCATGATTTAGTTGAATAAAAGTTTAGTATGATCTATTTTCGAGTGCTAGTTTCGTGATCTATCTATCTATGTAATCGAGTGAGAGTTATATAATAAAGATTAGTTTGAGTTTTTGCTTCTTTACTTTTATGTTTCAATCAAAATACAGGAAATAATGAAAAAGATCATATGCTAATCTTATGGTAAGTAATGACATCACATAAGGAAAAGTATAAGTGGTAAAATTTATTGAAAGTTGACAAACATAGCATTGGTCAATGATGCAATTCATGAAAGAATTAATAAGGGAAGAGAAGATTCACAAGCAAATATACCATCTTGGACATCTTTTATGATTATGAGCCCCCGTTAAATATCTTATGCCAAATTGTTGACGTTGGACAAGGAAGACAACGTAATGATTTATGTTTGTTCATATTCACATAGAAGTTATATTGTCATAGATCATCCAACATGTGGTGCTTGCCCAATATATTTGCTAGCTAAAAATCCACACTAAGTAGAAACACTACTTGTGCATCCAAAAATCTCAAACCCAAATTCATGCTTTGAGAGTCCACCATACCTACCTATGGATTGAGTAAAGTTGTCATCGGTGCAAAAAGGGCAATAAAAATTGCCTCCAAATGTGTTTGATCTTTTAGTGTAAAGGAAAATAAGCGTTGTACGAACTTGTCATTGCAAAGTAATAAAAGTGACATACTGCATAATAAAGGTTGCTATCATAAGGGGCAATATAACGTGACGTTCTTTTGCGTTAATAGATTGTGCATACAAAACCAAAAAGCTCATGAAAACCTCTGCTTCCCTCTGCGAAGGGCCTATTTTCTACTTTTATGTATTTACTTTTGTGCAAGAGTCGAAGTGTTCTTCTCTATTCCTTTTTATTTTTCTGTTTTGCAAGCCTCATGTGGTGGGGAAAATCTAGGCACATATATCCAGTTGGATGTGAGTGATTATGAGTTATTATTGTTGACATCACCCTTGAGGTGAATAAGTTGGGAGGCGAAACTATAAGCCTCTATCTTTCTATGTGTCCGGTTGAAACTTTTTGCTCATATATATGCTGTGAGTGTTAGCAATCATAGAAGATTAAATGATGGTTGAGTATGTGGACTTGCCAAAAGGCTTCGACACGAATTCCTGAAAATATGATGAATTGCAATTGCAAAGTTGACTAAGAACATAGTTTGTTAGTTTTCAAGAAAGTTTATGATTTATACTTCGATGTTGTGATGAATTGTTACTTGCTCATGAGAAGTTATATGTTATAATAATAAGCATGATGCTAATATGTTTGTATTTTGTTTCTATCGACACCTCTCCCTCTAAACATGTGGACACGATTTTTGATATCAGCTTTCACTTGAGGACAAGCGAGGTCTAAGCTTGGGGGAGTTGATACGTCCATTTTACATGATGTTTTCCTACTGTTATTTATAGTGTTCTTATTCATTATAACACTTTGTGGAGTAATTCTAACACCTTTTCTCTCCTAATATGCATGGTTTACACAAGGAGGGGAATGCCGGCAGCTGGAATTCTGGACCTGAAAAAGCTATGTCAGAGATACCTATTCTACATATCTCCAAATGAGCAGAAATTTCACAGAGAATTATTTTGGAATATATAAAAAATACTGGAATAAAGAAATACCAGAGGGGGGCCACCCAGGTGCCCACTAGGCACTAGGGCGCGCCACCCCCTCCTTGCGCGCCCTGGTGGGTGGTGGGGGCCCTGGCCCACCTCCGGTGCCCCTCTTCTGGTAAATAAGGTCTTTTGACCTAGAAACAATAAGAAGAGGACTTTCGGGATGGAGCGCTATCGTCTCGAGGCGGAACATGGGCAGGAGCACTTTTGCCCTTTGGTGGAGCGATTCTGCCGGAGGAACTTCCCTTCGGGAGGGTGAAATCAAAGCCATCATCACACCAACAACCCTCTCATCTTTGGGAGGCCAATCTTCATCAACATCTTCAACAACACCATCTCATCTCAAACCCTAGTTCACCTCTTGTGTTCAATCGTTGTATCAAAACCTCAGATTGGTACATGTGGGTGACTAGTAGTGTTGATTACATCTTGTAGTTGATGCTAGCCGATTTATTTGGTGGAAGGTCATATGTTCAGATCCATTATGATATTTATTACTCCGCTGACATTGAGCATGAATATAATTTGTGAGTTGCTGCCCTTGTTCTTAGGCCACGGGAGAAGTCATGTTGCAAGTAATCATGTGAATTTGATATTCGTTCGATATTTTGATGGTATGTATGTTGTGATTCCCTTAGTGGTGTTATGTGAACGTCGACTACATGACACTTCACCATCTTTGGGCCTAAGGGAATGCATTGTGGAGTAGTTATTAGATGACGGGTTGCTAGAGTGACAGAAGCTTAAACCCTAGTTTATGCGCTATTTCGTAAGGGGATGATTTGGATCCATATGTTTAATGCTATGGTTAGATTTTATCTTAATTCTTGTTTCGTAGTTGCGGATGCTTGCGAGGGGGTTAATCATAAGTGGGAGGCTTGTTCAAGTAAGAATAGCACCCAAGCACCGTCCACCCACATACCATATTATCAAAGTAGCGAACGCGAATCAAACCAACATGATGAAAGTGACTAGATGAAATTCCCGTGTGCCCTCAAGAACGTTTTACCTATTATAAGAGACCGTTCCGGCCTGTCCTTTACCACAAAAAGGATTGGGCTACCTTTCTGCACCTATTGTTACTATTGCTACTTTTTACTTGTTACAAATTATCTTGCTACCAAACTACCTGTTACCGACAATTCCAGTGCTTGCAGAAATTACCTTGCTGAAAACCGCTTGTCATTTCCTTCTGCTCCTCGTTGGGTTCAACACTTTTACTTATCGAAAAGACTATGATTGATCCACTATACTTGTGGGTCATCATCCTCGAACTTTAGATTCTTCTTGTTGATCACTCGGAGGTTCTTTAGCTTCTCTTCGTCCATGTCCCTGCAATGGACACAGACAAGCGACAGAGCCACATCAGCACCGCTGCGAGCCGACGACTTCTTCCAATCCTGCACTCGGGTAGGAATTTCATTTAGTCGCGTCATCATGAACTCCAGATCCATTTGGACGGAATCACTGGGCTGCAGCTCCTTCTCGATCCTCCCCAAAGCACCACACAGGCATACGATGTTGCCCAAAGCATTGTCAAGACGATCACCGAGCCTAAGGACAGTAATCACGCCCTTGTCATTGACAATTTGCCTCCTGGGATCCAAGTCCCGCTCGATCCGGCCCATCTCCATCTCCTCATTGCGGCAGTACTTTTTTGCAAGGAAACAAAGTCAAAGGTCAAAGAGCAATCGGATAATATAACAAGTGAACTACACTCGGTCGAAGGTCTCACTAGCAAACTTCCCGTTCATCTCTGTGCAGAAGTCATCGATATATTGCTCCAGTGCGTTCTTATTCTCAAGGAGTTGTGCGACTTTCTCCTCCAAAGTCTTCTTTTCTTGATCGAAGACGATGGCTTGACCCGTGCACTTCTTCTCCCACTCGGCAGACTCGCCTTTAGCCGCGGTAGTCGCAACTTTGAGGCTCTCGATCTCCTTCTCCAGCATGCCGACTGATGCCAGCTTCACCTCAGCAAGTTTGGTCTTGGCCTTGGCTTCCTTTTGGGCTAGTGCTAGTTGCTTGTCCTTGTCTTCCAAGGACTTCTTCATGGTATCTAAAGAAATAGAAGTCCTGAGCCACTTTACGAGTTGAGCATTCTCACTACGAACATCGGATTCAAGCAGGATGACTCGGATCAAGAAGGAAAACAAAATGCAAGTGACCAATGGAGGAAAATACTAACCTCCCAGGGTTTTCTTCTCCTTCTCCAGTCGAGCACTCTTGTTCTTCTCCACCTCTAGGTCCACTCGAAGCGACGCCACTTCCTTCTCCAGGGTGGTGTAATGGGATCACAGCTCGTAGGCCCTCTGCACCATACAAAAGACGGTCAGTCGGAAAGCACAAAAAAGATTGAGAACAACAACGCCCTGATCTACTCAGCTGACCACCGAGTCGGCAATGAAGAAGATTGAGGACAACGACACCCTGATCTACTATCACTCGGCTGACCACTGAGTCGGCGATGAAGAAGATCGAGGACAACAACACACCGATCTACCTTCACTTGGCCAACCACTGACTCAACAATGAAGATCTATCATCTCATCAGAGTACCACCTCGGCCAGCCAAGTACAGTCAAGCACTCCGAGTGCCACACGACAGTAAAAATTCTAAAGACTGCAACCGATTGCCTGCAATCGACAACAGTCTCAGGGCAAAGTGACTCGTGTTGAGCTAAAAAATGCGTGCACTCAGCGTGCCCCCACTGAAAAGTGACTCGTGTTGAGAAAAAATGGCAATCAGCCCCAAGGCAAAGGAGCCAGGGTTCTAAGATTACCACCGACTGCTTCTAGCCCCCACCACTACAAAAAATACACTTCTGTGATGATATGTGTTTGTTACAGTAGGTCACGTTTTCTGTCATGCATGTACATCCATGACGATTTTATGACAGAATCAAGATAGTCATACATGTGCTGTCATAGAAGTGTTCCATGACAATACCAAAATTATCATCACATAAGTGTCCACTTCCATGACGATAAATAGCGCGTCATGGAAGTGCTTTCGTCAAGGGTAACCGACACGAGGCATCCACCGTAACGGGTCGCCGTTAAGCTATCGGGTTCTGCTTTAGATCCGATAACCCGTTAACCGCATGGACCAATGGGGATTTTCCACGTGTAAAATTCTGATTCACCTTAGTATCCACGTGTCAGCTCAGGTTTGGGACAGGTGTCATCAAGCGAGTGGACGGGACTAGCCTATGGTAGGTCAACACGTGGTCCGGCCCAACAGTGGCCCGTTTAGGTTAAAAGGCCAGCCCGTTTGACCTGGTCAAAAGGTAACAGCCGGCCCACTTAAAGCCTGTTAGTGGCCTATTCGCATATAGCCCATTTACAACCTGCTAACTCACGACCCATTATGTCCTATCCGAATTAGGCCTAGTAGCGTCATCTGGGCTGTCCAATATGATTCTAGCCCGTTGTAACCCCTGGCCCATGTATGGCCCATAATGTCTTTTGGCCATATGAGGCCCTTTGTAACTCTTGGCCCATTAGCAGCCCGTGGTGAAACTGGCCTGTAATGAACAATGTATCGCTTTATACCCATTAACGGCCCATTATTCCATTGGGATGTTTCCAGCCCGTGCTATCTTTCGGCCTTCTTAGGGCTCATTTATTCTTGGGATGATTTGTAGCATTCGATTACTTACGGTCCGTTACAGGCCTATTCTGGTTGTGGGCCAAATTCAGCCCGTGGTTAAAGTCGGCCAGTTTGTGGCCCGTAATCCGTTGGGCCGTTTTCATAGCATCATCAAATACGGCCCATTAACGACCCGTTATGCCTATCGACAAAAACAAGCCCGTTATTACCACTACTGCAGGATGCTGCTAACGCGACACTACGATTAGAGACCCTTCGACGAAACTGTGTGCGATGCAATAATCGCAAACATTGGTGTAAAAAACCCGTCAAAAAAGGTGCAAAACGTTTCCGATGGCGGATGCATCAGACACGGTTCAGATTTTAGTTGCGTGTGCGATGCAGGGCATACGGTTCAATTTAATTAACTGTTTGCGATGAGGAGGAACAAAAGAAACAGGCAACCAAATGAAGGTGTGTGCGATATACAACATACGGTTCACTTTGATGAACTGTTTGTGATTAGGCAACACAAAATAAACGGTTAGCTAGATCAAGGTGTGTGCGATATACGGCATGCGGTTCACTCGGATGAACTGATTGCTTTGAGCCAAGAGAACAGAAACGGTTCAATATAACCAGATGTGTGTGATACGCCACAAACAGGTCTATAATCAGAAACGTGTGGGAAGACCTATAACAACACGGACGATTCCTGTTAACACGCCATGTGTGTTCTGAGCAAACGATTGCTGGTATACAATTGTGAGTGATTAATGAAAACATCACCGACGGGTTCCATTGTTTAGTCCGTGTGCGATGTGATTTTCTTTGTCCGCACAACATCTACGCTCTATCTACAGAGCATCAACATATTTACTTAAAAGGACAGCATTGCATAACCAAATTAAGCATACAATTACACAAGTGACTACACACATAACATTTCCACACACCAAAGTAAGCAATTACATGCATACTAAACTAGGAGAAACGAGGATCTAATCATCTACATATTGTTGTGATGATGCTTGCCATTGCTCTGCTTCCAGCTGGATCCCTGGCCCTTTTGGGGAAGGAGGCACTTCCTCATGTCAACGATCCGCCTGTACATGTCGTAGCTCGTGTACACCTCCTTGGCCACGTACACGACGTGAGCTTTGTCGATTATCTCCATCCAGGCCGAGTGCCAGGCACGCTTGTCCTTGTTGCATGAATCCTTCATGTCTCTGTAGTAGGGGTCCATGATGGCCTCGGCGAGGTGAACCAGTGAGTCCTTCTCATGCTCCTTGCTCCCCCAGATCTTGTATTGGCCCTGTATGTCGATAAGATTCTAGCAGGCGATGCCCGAATTCTTGAGCGCCTTTACATCGTTGGTTATGTCCACCGTAGCGAACATGTAGTGGGGGCTGTTGACAAACCTGGCGAAACGCTCGCAAGGCCTTGTGTCCAGGCATTAGTGGTAGATGAGGACATGGTGGCGCACACACATCTGGGCGACGACAACCTTGGGACGAGACCCGACATGAGCGTGGGTGTACTCGAGGTCGAACCCGACCACCTTGTACTTCTCCTTGGCAAGCAACAGCTCCATGATGTGGATGGAGTGCTCCACCCAGACCAGGTCGTTGGTGTACACCACTGAGAGGTCTGTGAACCTTCTATGGGTGTCCACCATGGCATGCATGGTGAAATGCTGCTCGTCGTCGGCAGCCGCTCGGAGCGCCACTGGAGCTGCGCAGGATACCCTCTAAGAATTTCTCGTGGTGGGTGTGCTTCTTGCAATGGTGGGGCGCGATCGAAAGGTTGAAGAGACACAAGGGTTAAATGGCTGCTGTAATAAATGGGGGCCAGCCGGCCTGTAATCGTCATGTCTTGTCACGGCATTCATAGCGGAGGATTCCAGTGCACGCTTGACAACACTACACCACACGGGTTTCGTTTGACCACACGTGGGCTCGAAGAGGCACCAAATGTATCATCGGTGAGCCTGTTCCCATGCTACCGCGCAGTTTACAGTGCTAGCTTCCCGCCCGGCTAGTTTGGCCACGCCTCGGCTAGAAGAGGGACAAATCGTGGGCATTTATTGGCAAAAAGCTTTGTAAAAACGAAGTGTGTGGAATGACTTCGGTCATAATTTTACCCGTGGGTGATGAGGTCAAAGTTACATAGATGGGTGATGATGGACACTCGAGTGCGATAATTAATTTTGTGCTCTACAGGGCACACGGTTGAAGAAACCAATTGTGTGCAATAATGTCAAAGATCGCAGTCGAGTTAGCTATATAGATCGTGTGTTGTGAGACCGACAAGGTAAACAGATTCGAGAATGATTAATAAAATCTAAGACCATTGCATATTAAGGTCAAAATAGTGCTACCAATATAGGAGTCTCATACGATGCCATTTCAACGATTGTACCACAAAAGCTCGAAATATTACAAGGTTCAAATTCCAGAGTTATATGGCTCAAATTCGAAGATTAGAAGGTTCAAACTGATATTAGAAATGAAATTCAGCTCATCAGCTGCAAACGCTCGTGCTGATCCGCTGAACATGGATATCAGAGTTGTTCAAACTGATATTACCACTTCTAAGTCTGGTTTTGAAACCTCATAATTTTTGCAAAGGGGTCAGCCATTGAGAAGTCATGTAGGGGGTTGACACGATGACTTCTGATTACTCTGTCATCTGAAGTTCCAAAATGAAATTCAGCATTTTCGGAGCCTATTCCATTCTACCGCAGGCACCAACGCTAGTCAACGAACCATTCATTTTTGCGAAATAAATGTAGGGCAAACCTCATTACCTTCAGCACCTTTGCTCTCAAAACAAAGAACCTGGTGAATATAATCTTCGGTAAGGTCCCTCGGTAGGAGTTCAAAGTAATTTCTGAGAGATGCAGATCTAGGCATTCGACGTGATTGTTATATTGGATCACATTATCCACCACTGGGCCTAACCTTATCTGCAAAAGAAGAAAATGTGTTAGTGCCTACATGCAGTTTTGAACACTACTACAGGCCTATTTGGTTTGCAGGATTTGTAAAATGCACTAACATGCCATCTTCGATCTGACATGATTAACATGGGCATTTGATTACATTCTAGAAAAATGTAGCCTTCTTCACAAGAGCTTGGATTGGATGAAAAGTTCCCTAAGAAAACTAGTACAGATGAATCCAAAGGAGAAATGCTTATGGATTGTAACCATATGGATCAAGCAACCAATATGTGGGGGACATCTATGTACTAAAATCCTCCAAAGGAATCCTTCAGAAATCGTAGTACATTGTCATTGTAAACTTGGAAAAAGGTGTCACAAATTGAACTCCCTTACGGTTAACATTTAACAAGAAAGGAACATCACCTCGATATATAGCTTCTCCAGGCACGGAAAGCATCTCAGGAAACTGACAACTTGCTCCATTGGGGCCGACAGATTCTAGTGCCAAGACCTTCACTGTGCGCACTTTCGGGGTCAAGCTTGTCGGAATCATTTTCTGGATGATAGACGAACAAACATCTTCAAAATCAGAAATAATGTTAATTTATAGAAGGAGAGGTAGAAGGCGGCTGTTGTACCTAAACGGGTGTGGATCCAATAACAAGTTTGGAGTATTTGTCAGACGAGTGGCCCACCACTGTCAATGGCGCAAAAATAACATTGATTCTTGTTGGACCTTATTGATCACCTATAAGTAATATCTCAAGTGCAGGTGTGGCCTCAATGACAATACCATGGTACACATCTTTTAATGTCTTCATGCCGCACCAGCAACACACATAAATAGTCCGGAGAGTCATGGAGGTGATGTGGAAGCTACTCAACCCATTGATCACCTGAAGACGAAGGTACTCGAGTGTAGTACAGCCACGACGGAGCAGGCGCTCCATGTCACTGTTTGGGAGGTAGACGGCGACGAGCTCGAGGTGCCTCAGTCGTGGTAGAATAAGAGCGGGCATGTCATTAAGGGGGGATGGCAGTTCCTGAACTTGGTGACGCGCAGCGTGGGCGCGAGGCAGAGCACGGACGTTGGCAGTGAGCGCATATGCCCATCATCAAAAGTGAGCTCCTCGAGTTGATCTAGGGCGGGGGATCGGAACCAGTCATCAAGCTTGGCTCGATCCTTGCCGTTGGAATAGAACCTGCCCATTCTAAGGCCTCTGGTTGGGCCAAGGTGACTGCCGAGGATCTTGGAGAACGCATCCAAGCTTTTGAGATAGCCATGGCAGAGCTCGTGGGTGTCGATGAGTTTGAGAGGGGTGGAGTTCCATAGGGGGCACCACCACTGGGAAAGGACGGTTGTCCGCGTGCCATATTTGATTGGGAGGAGGGAGAGATGATGAGTGTCAACATATCATTGGGGAGGTTGCTGATGAAGTCTAGGCCTGCCGGAGTAGGTTGCTGTTCTTGCTTGCCCCGCCTCCGCTTGTTGGCAGCCCCGTTCTCCACCTCCGGAGTCTCCTTCTCAGCGGCGCTTTCTGATAGAAGTGGGAGTACAAGGAATATTTAGTTAAAACAGGGCAATAGAAAAGTGTATTGGTAACTAGAAGTTATTAGGTAGGAATTGCTTAAATACTACACAATTCATTTGATATTGCTGGGTAAGTCAACATGCAGATACTTGAAAATAAAACTTACTTCGAACAAACTCTGGACGAATGATATCGTCGGGAAAGTTAGCATATATCTCATGACCAGGCCCTTGTATGTGCAATGCAATTATTGTGCCAGCTTTCAGCACATAAAACTTAGAAATTTCTTTCCAAAGGCCAGTGCCAAAACAGGAGTCACCATGTTCATTAAGTCTTATAGTAGCAACGATTGTAAATCCATGGTTTGTGTTCAGTATGACATCCCTGTAGTCTTGATTTATGTAAAGAGAAAGATTGTGCACTATAGATTTTGTTGCATAGCAAGGGACGCGCTGCAGAAAAAAGGTAGGATTGTTAAAGAAAATATGGTAACATGCAAATATGGGCCCAAATTGAAAGAACTGTACAGCAGTCGAAATAGAAGGACAAAAATCTATAATTAAACAGATAGGATAAACATGATGTCATGGAAATATGAGAGTAATCGAAAGAACAATACATAATTAATTTTCTTAATATAGAAAGAAGAGGGGGAAAATCCCCTTTGACGTATATGGTGCATGTGGCACCTTTTATCCAAATGTAGCAATATTTAGAATATGTTCAGGAAAGTAGGCCATGCCAACCAATTTAGGGTGAGATTGAACATACCGCGCGCATCCTCAAGTCATCTGGTACGGTGAGATGGAATGTCTGGCGGAGGCCGCAAGGTCCTGATGTGTCCGCGCACTGTACACTCTATGAACGGAAGAAAACCCTCAAATCAGCTCGAATAAAAATGAATTCACGGCGATTTCGGCCGAGTGATTAAAGGAGGAGATGAACTGGGATAAGAAATGAGATAATATCTCATTAAATTAGTTACCTTGTTGTCCATGAGAAAGAACCCTCTGTACGGTAGATTCCCCAAGCGAGCGGAGCTAGGTCGACCGGAGCAGCGTCAAGAAAGTCGATGGTGATAGGCGGCGGCAAGCGGAAGTGGCTAAATGCGGTGGGCTTTGCCAGCAGCCTGGCGGTGGCGAAAGGCGTCGAGCTAAGTGGTTACAGCCGTGATAGGAAGTGCCATGCATAGACACGGAGGAGCTTGTGCAGGTGTGAATGGCGACCATAGGGGGTGGCGGGCGGGGTGAGGGTTTTTGTGACGTTGGGATGGTGAGGGTTTTCCTTTTTCTTTTTTGAATTGGGTGGTGAGGGTTTTCTGTCCCACAAAGAATTTTGGAGGCGACAGTTTGCTAGAGCCAACCGTGTGTGATTGACGCAACAGGCAAAATGAAAGTCATTGCACACGGTTCCAATTTTGGGAACCATGTGTGATTGACGTACTACCTCTGTCCTGGTTTATTGGTCCCCTTTGTAATTTTTACCAAATGTTGACCAAATATTTAACTAAGAAATGTTTATGCATGTCACCAAAAATTATATCATTGAACACTATGCTCAAATACCCATCCAACGATATAAGTTTTGCTGACCTGCACTAGCATTTTGTCAGTTAAACCTTTGGTCAAAATTTAACCCAAATTACAAAGGGGACCAATAAACCAAGACGGAGGTAGATTCCATCAACCGAACTGATTGCATCCATATCCCATGGTTAGACATAAGTAAACGTAGATTAAACATACTCAGACATAGATAATAAGCGTACATGTACACAAGCATAGTTCAACCATAAGTACATTGTTCAACCGTCATTAAGCATACTCAAGCGTATATAGTTCGATCCCACATCTCATCTCACATGCCGGCACGATCCTGAAGCTTCTTCAGGTACTCGGTGTACGAGTCATGCGCCTCCCTGCGAGAATACTTCTGCTTGAAGGAGCCAACGGCCCATCCTCTTGCATGCACCAGAACACTTAGATACGCGTCATGAAGCTTGTGGTTGCAAAATGGGCATCGATAGTCGCCGTTCGAGGTCCTAATACGCCTATTATGCTTTCCCGCATAAAGCTCCCTCGGGATTTGCCTCTTGTACCTCCTCTGGCCATCTTCATCCTCGCTGTCCACATCGTCAGACAGTACCTATCACTACTAGGAAAATGCTTATACATAGAAGTTTACCAGTAGCGTTCATTTGTGCCCCGACGCTACTGGTAATTACCAGTAGCGCTGGGCACAAAGAACGCTACTGGTATAGATTAGCAGCAGCGCTTGTTTCTTTTGGGCATGCTACTAGTAAATATCTCCATCCGTGCCCTTCGGATAGGTCATACTACTAGCGCGGGTTTGCTAGGACGCGCTAGCACTAGAAACATAGTCATACCGCGGGCCACCACATGCGCTACAACTAACCCAGCCCAGTGAGACAAGCAACCCGGCCCAGCGAACAACCTCTCCATCATTCTCTCATTTTCCTCCTCTTCCTCCCGCGAACCCTCGCCACCGCCACCAATGACCGGCGATTCCGGCTACTTCCCGCGGCCCTCGCCGGAGCAAAGCACACTCACAAGTTCTCCTGGCGACGACACTTCCTTCCCTCCAGCCAGATCCTCTCCTCCCGGCCGCAAGCGCTCACGCGCGACCCCTCCCCGCGGCTATGGTTTTGGCTGCCTCCAACTCCGGCGCGGTGAGCTCTCCTCTTCCCTCGATTCATGCCCTCCTCTCTCCCCTTATTTCTTCTCTCCCCTCCCCCTCACGACTTTCTTCAATTTGGTGCAGCAGCCACCCTCCTCCATGGGCGAGGACGACCACCACGGCATGCACATGGTCGAGCTTGCCGTCGTCTGCTCCGGTGCGGTGCTGGGCTAACGACCTCCGCCTCCACGGCTCCTAGCTTGGGTACGCACCCCCATCACCCTTGTCGTTTCACTTTCTTCCTCGTTTTTGCATCATGTTCTTGCTGCTCCATTGATTTGTTCATGGAGGCCATAACTTTATCCTTTTGCTGCATCTAAAAGCTGATACTCTGCCAGTCCTGATAATACACATGGACTCACATTTGGATCTCTGTATGATTGGTGTTTAATTAGATGTTCAGATGCATGGTCTGGAACATGCATATTGAGTCTTGGCAGCACTGTTGGAAACTATCATCTTGTACTGCTGTCACACATGGCATTGACCAAACAGTGAGCACAAGCCCATGCTTCGTGAACTCTTGGGGTAAGCACAGGTACCAATCGTCGAAGTAGTTTGATTGGTGCTTATAGCCTTGGCTCCGTGGTTGGGCATGCGGTTGTGCAGCCTAACGACCTGAGTTCAATTCCTAGAATTGACAGGTGATGCACAGGGGTTTTCCCCCATTTATTGAGGATCAAGTTCGGTGTGTGGTGGAACCACTCATCAAAAAATATCTTGATACTCATTTAAAAAATTCTGAGGACCATGTTTATCTTGGTACTCATACTAAAATGGCCGTATGCATCCCTAGTTGGTGCAGAGGCCGGGGAAGTGAAATTCTCCCCCATTTTTAAAAACATTCACTAGCTAAGGCAACGCGACGACAAGCCTCGAGGAATTTGGACTCCACGCCAGGTACCTCACCCGCTAAATCTTTTCTTTCATTTTCGGATACTCGTATTTCCTGTAGCCTTAAAAATGTTGGTATATCCATGGGAAAGAATGGTAATGAAATTAATCTTTCGGTTGGAGCACTTAAACATATGGAGATTGACCATTTAAAGGTTTCTCCAAAGTGTAATAGTGCCCTACCTAACCCCGAAACCGAGGATGAGGATGAAGCGGTTGTCAAATATGATGGTCCGCTTGTCTCCCACTTGGTTGGTGAGGTTACCGAGGTTGGTTTGGATGACGCAAGACCTGGGTCCATGTTTTGTGACTTCACAGCGTCTTCGCGAAAATCTAAATCGCATTCCTCTAAAAAGAAACAAAAACAGCCCAAGAAGGCAAAATGTTCAACACCGACCCGAGTTTCCACATGAGAGGCATGTTTTGGAATAGGAGAGGTCTCTCAGACTTGGCTAAACATAAACACGTCAGTGATTGTGTGCGCGAACATGGGTTGGATTTTGTGGCAATTTCGGAGGCTGGTAAATGTGACTTCCGCCCGCATGTCCTTGATCACCTATCAGGTGGTTTCGACTACACGTGGCATAGTCTGCCAGCTCGTGAAGGTCTGGAGGAATCCTTCTTAGGATATAGACCACCACCATGGACTTGTTGGCTTTTTCGACTGGTGAATTTCATATGAAATTTCACTTACGAAACAGAGCTGATAATTTTACATGGAGCCTGGTCGCAGTCTATGGGGCTGCCCAAGATGAGCATAAATCGGCCTTCCTTCGTGAATTGGTGAACCTAGCTAAGGATAACCCATATCCAATGCTTATTGGAGGGGACTTTAATATCCTTAGGTACTAGCAAGAGAAAAATAATGACCGCTTCGACACTCATTGGCCTTTCATATTCAATGTTGTGATAGACAGTTTGAATCTTCGGGAGGCCAATATGTCGGGGCGGCAGTTCACCTGGGCTAATAACCGATCTGTGCCGACATACGAGAAACTCGATAGGGTACTCATGGACACTGAATGGGAACAAAAATTTCCTCTGGTAACCATGCGAGCGCTAGAGCGTATCGAGGCGTTATCAGATCATGCACCCATAATTCTGGATTCTAACTCTACCAAGCCAAACGTCTGTTGCCCTTTCAAATTTGAATTGGGATGGCTGCATCGGGATGGATTTGTAGACATAATCAAGAATGTTTGGGAGAAGCCCACTGTTGGTCGTACGCCTATTCAGAGATGGAACTTTAAAATAAGGGCCATGAGGAAACACCTCACTGGATGGGCGAAACACATCAACGGGATATATAAAAAAGAAAAACAAAGACTCTCTACCATTATTGACAACCTCGACAAAATTGCAGAGACGCGCACCTTATCTCAACAAGAGATTGAGCTGAAAAATCAATCTAACGAGAAGGTTGCACGTCTTTTGTGAGAAGAGGAGATCAAATACTACCAGAGATCCAAAGCTGACTTCATCTTGATGGGTGATAGTAATACAAAATACTTCCAATTGATCGCCAATGGGCGGCATAGGAAAACATGTATTTACAGTCTCCAACAAGATGAGAGGCGGATTGAAGGATAGGAGGAGCTCAAGAAGTATATCACCAAATACTACAAATCTCTGTTTGGAGCGTCAATTGAAGGGAACTTCACCCTTGACGAGACCCGAACGGATGATATTCCACAAGTCACGGCAGAAGAAAATGATATCCTAACGGCACCATTCTCGGAAGAGGAGGTGAGAGCGGCGGTGTTCCAAATGGAACATAACAAAGCTCCAGGGCCAGATGGTTTCCCCGCAGAATTCTATCAGAATTTTTGGGATATCATCAAGACCGACCTTTTGGATTTGTTCAATTGTCTTCATGCCGACCGACTAGACCTATTTAGACTTAATTTTGGCGAGATTGTCTTGTTGCCCAAGATTAAGGAGGCCGAACGGATCCAACAGTTCAGACCCATATGCCTCCTTAATGTTAGCTTCAAGATTTTCACCAAAGTGGCCACAAATAGGTTAAACTCGGTAGCTGATCATGTTGTTCGGCCATCTCAAACGGCGTTCATGCAAGGAAGGAATATACTCGATGGCGTAGTAATTTTGCATGAGACCGTTCATGAGATGCACCGGAAAAACATGAGTGGAGTAGTATTCAAAATTGACTTTGAAAAAGCCTATGACAAGGTCAAATGGTCTTTCCTCCAACAAGCCCTAAGAATGAAAGGTTTCTCCGATAAATGGCGTCAGTGGATCCAAAATTTTGTAACTGGAGGTAGTGTGGTCATCATAGTCAATGATGATGTAGGCCATTACTTTCAGACAAAAAAAGGACTACGACAGGGTGACTCCATGTCTCCAATGTTATTTAACATTGTTGCTGACATGTTGGCTATTCTGATTGAGTGTGCTAAGCAGGAAGGCCAGATAGAAGGAGTAGCGCCACATCTTGTGGATGGTGGCCTCTCTATTCTGCAATACGCCGATGACACAATTCTTTTTATGGAACATGACCTAGACAAGGCTCGAAACCTAAAACTCTTGCTCTCAGCGTTTGAGCAAATGTCGGGTCTCAAAATTAACTTCCATAAAAGTGAACTTTTCTGCTTTGGAGAAGCCGTTGAGGCGGCTGCCGATTATGCTGACCTCTTTGGTTGCGCACATGGCCAATTCCCGATTAAATATTTGGGAATACCGATCCTCTATCGGCGTCTCACCATTGCGGAGTGGAAGCATGTAGAGGAGCGTCTAGAGAAACGATTGAGCAGTTGGAAAGGCAAGCTGCTCTCAGTTGGAGGACGGCTCGTTTTGATTAACTCCATTCTCACAAATATGGTTCTCTATATGCTTTCTTTCTTCCAACTCCCAAAAGGGGTCCTGCAAAGATTGGATTATTTTAGATCCAGATTTTTTTGGCAAGGAGATGGAGAAAAGAAAAAATATCGGTTGGCCAAATGGAGCATGGTTTCTAGGCCAAAAGACCAAGGCGGCCTTGGAATTCATGACCTACAGGTCGAGAATGAGGCCTTGCTCAGTAAATGGTTGTTCAAACTTCTTACTGAGGATGGTGTTTGGCAAACCATTGTTGGAAATATGCCCTAGAGGCAATAATAAATGGTTATTATTATATTTCTTTGTTCATGGTAATTGTCTATTGTTCATGCTATAATTGTATTGTCCGGAAATCGTAATACATGTGTGAATACATAGACTACAACGTGTCCCTAGTAAGCCTCTAGTTGACTAGCTCATTGATCAACAAATAGTCATGGTTTCCTGACTATGGACATTGGATGTCATTGATAACGGGATCACATCATTAGGAGAATGATGTGATGGACAAGACCCAATCCTAAGCATAGCATAAAAGATCGTGTAGTTTCATTTGCTAGAGCTTTTCCAATGTCAAGTATCTTTTCCTTAGACCATGAGATCGTGCAACTCCCGGATACCGTACGAGTGCTTTGGGTGTGCCAAACGTTACAACGTAACTGGGTGACTATAAAGGTGCACTACGGGTATCTCCGAAAGTGTCTGTTGGGTTGGCACGGATCGAGACTGGGATTTGTCACTCCGTGTGACGGAAAGGTATCTCTGGGCCCACTCGGTAATGCATCATCATAATGAGCTCAATGTGACTAAGGTGTTAGTCACGGGATCATGCATTGCGGTACGAGTAAAGAGACTTGCCGGTAACGAGATTGAACAAGGTATTGGGATACCGACGATCGAATCTCGGGCAAGTAACATACCGATTGACAAAGGGAATTGCATACGGGATTGATTGAATCCTCGACACCGTGGTTCATCCGATGAGATCATCGTGGAACATGTGGGAGCCAACATGGGTATCCAGATCCAGCTGTTGGTTATTGACCGGAGAGGCGTCTCGGTCATGTCTGCATGTTTCCCGAACCCGTAGGGTCTACACACTTAAGGTTCGGTGACGCTAGGGTTGTAGAGATATGTGTATGCGGAAACCTGAAAGTTGTTCGGAGTCCCGGATGAGATCTCGGACGTCACGAGAGGTTCCGGAATGGTCCAGAGGTGAAGAATTATATATAGGAAGTCAAGTTTCGGCCACCGGGAAAGTTTCGGGGGTTACCGGTATTGTACCGGGACCACCGGAAGGGTCCCGGGGGTCCACCGGGTGGGGACACCTATCCCAGAGGGCCCCGTGGGCTGAAGTGGGAAGGGAACCAGCCCCTAGTGGGTTGGGCGCCCCCCATGGGCCTTCCCCCCATGCGCCTAGGGTTGGGAACCCTAGGGTGGGGGGCTTCCCACTTGCCTTGGGGGGCAAGGCACCCCCCTTGGCCGCCGCCCCCCACCCTAGATGGGTTTGGCCGGCGCCCCCCCTTCCCAAGGGGGCCTATATAAAGAGGGGGGAGGGAGGGCAGCAACATCTCAGCCTTGAGCGCCTCCCTCCTCCCCTGCAACACCTCTCTCTCTCTCTCTCTCTCTCTCTCTCTCGTATAAGCTCGGCGAAGCCCTGCCGACATCCCGCTGCATCCACCACCACGCCGTCGTGCTGCTGGATCTCCATCAACCTCTCCTTCCCCCTTTCTGGATCAAGAAGGAGGAGACGTCGCTGCACCGTACGTGTGTTGAACGCGGAGGTGCCGTCCGTTCGGCACTCGGTCATCGGTGATTTGGATCACGGCGAGTACGACTCCGTCATCCACGTTCATTGGAACGCTTCCGCTCGTGATCTACAAGGGTATGTAGATGCACTCCTTTCCCTTCGTTGCTAGTATACTCCATAGATGCATCTTGGTGAGCGTAGGAAATTTTTAAATTATGCTACGATTCCCAACAGTGGCATCATGAGCCAGGCCTATGCGTAGTTACTATGCACGAGTAGAACACAAAGCAGTTGTGGGCGTTGAGTTTGCCAATTCTTCTTGCCGCTACTAGTCGTTTCTTGTTTCGGCGGCATTGTAGGATGAAGCGGCCCGGACCGACCTTACACGTACGCTCACGTGAGACAGGTTCCACCGACTGACATGCACTAGTTGCATAAGGTGGCTAGCGGGTGTCTGTATCTCCTACTTTAGTCGGAACGGATTCGATGAAAAGGGTCCTTATGAATGGTAAATAGAAATTGGCAAATCACGTTGTGGTCATACGTAGGTAAGAAAACGTTTTTGCTAGAAACCTACAAACCACGTAAAAACTTGCAACAACAATTAGAGGACGTCTAACTTGTTTTTGCAGCAAGTGCTATGTGATGTGATATGGCCAGAAGATGTGATGAATGATATATGTGATGTATGAGATTGATCATATTCTTGTAATAGGAATCACGACTTGCATGTCGATGAGTATGACAACCGGCATGAGCCATAGGAGTTGTCTTTATTATTTTGTATGACCTACGTGTCATTGAATAACGCCATGTAATTTACTTTACTTTGTTGCTAAACGCGTTAGCCATAGAAGTAGAAGTAATCGTTGGCGTGACGACTTCATGAAGACACAATGATGGAGATCATGATGATGGGGATCATGGTGTCATGCCGGTGACGAAGATGATCATGGTGCCCCGAAGATGGAGATCAAAGGAGCATAATGATATTGGCCATATCATATCACTATTTGATTGCATGTGATGTTTATCATGTTTTTGCATCTTATTTGCTTAGAACGACGGTAGTAAGTAAGATGATCCCTTATAATAATTTCAAGAAAGTGTTCACCCTAACTGTGCACTGTTGCGAAGGTTCGTTGTTTCGAAGCGCCACGTGATGATCGGGTGTGATAGATTCTAACATTCGAATACAACGGGTGTTGACGAGCCTAGCATGTACAGACATGGCCTCGGAACACACGCAATACACTTAGGTTGACTTGACGAGCCTAGCATGTACAGACATGGCCTCGGAACACGGAGGACCGAAAGGTCGAGCATGAGTCATATAGAAGATACGATCAACATGGAGATGTTCACCGATCTTGACTAGTCCGTCTCACGTGATGATCGGACACGGCCTAGTTAAATTCGGATCATGTATCACTTAAGATGACTAGAGGGATGTCTATCTGAGTGGGAGTTCATTAAATAATTTGATTAGATGAACTTAATTATCATGAACTTAGTCTAAAATCTTTACACTATGTCTTGTAGATCAAATGGCCAACGTTGTCCTCAATTTCAACGCGTTCCTAGAGAAAACCAAGCTGAAAGATGATGGCAGCAACTATACGGACTGGGTCCGGAACCTGAGGATCATCCTCATAGTAGCCAAGAAAGATTATGTCTTAGAAGCACCGCTAGGTGAAGCACCAATCCCTGAGAACCAAGACGTTATGAACGCTTGGCAGCAGCGTGCTGATGATTACTCCCTCATTCAGTGCGGCATGCTTTACAGCTTAGAACCGGGTCTCCAAAAGCGTTTTGAGAAACATGGAGCATATGAGATGTTCGAGGAGCTGAAATTGGTTTTCCAAGCTCATGCCCGGGTCGAGAGATATGATGTCTCCGACAAGTTCTTCAGCTGTAAAATGGAGGAGAACAGTTCTGTTAGTGAGCACATACTCAGAATGTCTGGGTTGCATAACCGCTTGTCTCAGCTGGGAGTCAATCTCCCGGATGACGCGGTCATTGACAGAATCCTCCAGTCGCTTCCACCAAGCTACAAGAGCTTTGTGATGAACTTCAATATGCAGGGGATGGAAAAGACCATTCCTGAGGTATATTCAATGCTGAAATCAGCTGAGGTAGAGATCAGAAAAGAACATCAAGTGTTGATGGTGAATAAAACCACTAAGTTCAAGAAGGGCAAGGGTAAGAAGGACGGCAAGGGAGTTGCCGCGCCCGGTAAACCAGTTACTGGGAAGAAGTCAAAGAATGGACCCAAGCTCGAGACTGAGTGCTTTTATTGCAAGGGAAGTGGTCACTGGAAGCGGAACTGCCCCAAATACTTACCGGACAAGAAGAAGGCCGGCAACACCAAAGGTATATGTGATATACATGTAATTGATGTGTACCTTACCAGTACTCGTAGTAGCTCCTGGGTATTTGATACCGGTGCGGTTGCTCATATTTGTAACTCAAAACAGGAACTACGGAATAGACGGAGACTGGCAAAGGACGAGGTGACGATGCGCATCGGGAATGGTTCCAAGGTCGATGTGATCGCCGTCGGCACGCTACCTCTGCATCTACCCACGGGATTAGTTTTAAGCCTCAATAATTGTTATTTAGTACCAGCTTTGAGCATGAACATTGTATCTGGATCTCGTTTGATTCGAGATGGCTACTCATTTAAATCCGAGAATAATGGTTGTTCT
Organism: Triticum aestivum; assembly: GCF_018294505.1. NCBI lineage: Eukaryota > Viridiplantae > Streptophyta > Magnoliopsida > Poales > Poaceae > Triticum > Triticum aestivum. The sequence goes on along the minus strand of NC_057808.1, from coordinate 71,040,887 downwards.
ATTTATTTGAGAGATATGTTTTATGGTCATGCCCCGCTGGTCAATGGTTTATTTTTGATGAATCTCGAACGTGATGTTACACATGTTCATAGTGTGAATACCAAAAGATGTAAAGTTGATAACGATAGTCCCACATACTTGTGGCACTGCCGCCTTGGTCACATTGGTGTCAAGCGCATGAAGAAGCTCCATACAGATGGACTTTTGGAGTCTCTTGATTACGAATCATTTGACACGTGCGAACCATGCCTCATGGGTAAGATGACCAAGACTCCGTTCTCCGGAACAATGGAGCGAGCAACCAACTTATTGGAAATCATACATACCGATGTGTGCGGTCCAATGAGTGTTGAGGCTCGCGGAGGATATCGTTATGTTCTCACTCTCACTGATGACTTAAGTAGATATGGGTATGTCTACCTAATGAAACACAAGTCTGAAACCTTTGAAAAGTTCAAGGAATTTCAGAGTGAGGTTGAGAATCAACGTGACAGGAGAATAAAATTCTTACGATCAGATCGTGGTGGAGAATATTTAAGTCACGAGTTTGGTGCACACTTAAGGAAATGTGGAATAGTTTCACAACTCACGCCGCCTGGAACACCTCAGAGAAACGGTGTGTCCGAACGTCGTAATCGCACTCTATTGGATATGGTGCGATCTATGATGTCTCTTACCGATTTACCGCTCTCATTTTGGGGCTATGCTTTAGAGACTGCCGCATTCACTTTAAATAGGGCTCCGTCGAAATCCGTTGAGACGACACCGTATGAATTATGGTTTGGGAAGAAACCTAAGCTGTCGTTTCTAAAAGTTTGGGGATGCGATGCTTATGTCAAGAAACTTCAACCTGAAAAGCTCGAACCCAAGTCGGAAAAATGCGTCTTCATAGGATACCCTAAGGAAACTATTGGGTATACCTTCTACCTCAGATCCGAAGGCAAGATCTTCGTTGCCAAGAACGGGTCCTTTCTGGAGAAGGAGTTTCTCTCGAAAGAATTGAGTGGGAGGAAAGTGGAACTTGATGAGGTGATAGTCACCCCTTCCGAACCGGAAAGTAGCGCAGCGCGGGAAAATGTTCCTGTGGTGCCTACACCGACTGGGGAGGAAGTTAATGATGATGATCATGAACCTTCAGATCAAGTTACTGAACTTCGTAGGTCCACAAGGACACGTTCCGCACCAGAGTGGTACGGCAACCCTGTCCTGGAAATCATGTTGTTAGACAACGGTGAACCTTCGAACTATGAAGAAGCGATGGCGGGCCCGGATTCCGACAAATGGCTAGAAGCCATGAAATCCGAGATAGGATCCATGTATGAAAACGAAGTATGGACTTTGACTGGCTTGCCCGATGATCAGCGAGCCATAGAAAACAAATGGATCTTTAAGAAGAAGATAGACGCGGATGGTAATGTGACCATCTACAAAGCTCGACTTGTCGCTAAGGGTTATCGACAAGTTCAAGGGGTTGACTACGATGAGACTTTCAGACCCGTAGCGAAGCTGAAGTCCGTCCGAATCATGTTAGCAATTGCCGCATACTATGATTATGAGATATGGCAGATGGACGTCAAAACGGCATTCCTTAACGGCTTCCTTAAGGAAGAGTTGTATATGATGCAGCCGGAAGGTTTTGTCGATCCTAAGAATGCTAACAAAGTATGCAAGCTCCAGCGCTCAATCTATGGGCTGGTGCAAGCATCTCGGAGTTGGAACATTCGCTTTGATGAGATGATCAAAGCGTTTGGGTTTACACAGACTTATGGAGAAGCCTGTGTTTACAAGAAAGTGAGTGGGAGCTCTGTAGCATTTCTCATATTATATGTGGATGACATATTATTGATGGGAAATGATATAGAATTCTTGGAAAGTATAAAGGCCTATTTGAATAAGTGTTTTTCAATGAAGGACCTTGGAGAAGCTGCTTATATATTAGGCATCAAGATCTATAGAGATAGATCAAGACGCCTCATTGGTCTTTCACAGAGTACATACCTTGACAAGATATTGAAGAAGTTCAATATGGATCAGTCCAAGAAGGGGTTCTTGCCTGTATTGCAAGGTGTGCAATTGAGCACGGCTCAATGCCCGACCACGGCAGAAGATATAGAAAAGATGAGTGTCATCCCCTATGCCTCGGCCATAGGGTCTATTATGTATGCCATGCTGTGTACCAGACCTGATGTAAACCTTGCCGTAAGTTTGGTAGGAAGGTACCAAAGTAATCCCGGCATGGAACACTGGACAGCGGTCAAGAATATCCTGAAGTACCTGAAAAGGACTAAGGATATGTTTCTCGTTTATGGAGGTGACGAAGAGCTCGTCGTAAAGGGTTACGTCGACGCTAGCTTCGACACAGATCTGGATGACTCGAAGTCACAAACCGGATACGTGTATATTTTGAATGGAGGAGCAGTAAGCTGGTGCAGTTGCAAGCAAAGCGTCGTGGCGGGATCTACATGTGAAGCGGAGTACATGGCAGCCTCGGAGGCAGCACAGGAAGCAGTCTGGATGAAGGAGTTCATTACCGACCTAGGGGTGATTCCCAATGCGTCGGGCCCGATGACTCTCTTCTGTGACAACACTGGAGCTATTGCCCTTGCGAAGGAGCCCAGGTTTCACAGGAAGACCAGGCATATCAAGCGTCGCTTCAACTCCATTCGTGAAGTGTTCAAAATGGAGACATAGATATTTGTAAAGTACATACGGACCTGAATGTAGCAGATCCGTTGACTAAACCTCTCCCTAGAGCAAAACATGATCAACACCAGGACGCAATGGGTGTTCGATTCATCACAATGTAACTAGATTATTGACTCTAGTGCAAGTGGGAGACTGTTGGAAATATGCCCTAGAGGCAATAATAAATGGTTATTATTATATTTCTTTGTTCATGGTAATTGTCTATTGTTCATGCTATAATTGTATTGTCCGGAAATCGTAATACATGTGTGAATACATAGACCACAACGTGTCCCTAGTAAGCCTCTAGTTGACTAGCTCGTTGATCAACAGATAGTCATGGTTTCCTGACTATGGACATTGGATGTCATTGATAACGGGATCACATCATTAGGAGAATGATGTGATGGACAAGACCCAATCCTAAGCATAGCATAAAAGATCGTGTAGTTTCGTTTGCTAGAGCTTTTCCAATGTCAAGTATCTTTTCCTTAGACCATGAGATCGTGCAACTCCCGGATACCGTAGGAGTGCTTTGGGTGTGCCAAACGTCACAACGTAACTGGGTGACTATAAAGGTGCACTACGGGTATCTCCGAAAGTGTCTGTTGGGTTGGCACGGATCGAGACTGGGATTTGTCACTCCGTGTGACGGAGAGGTATCTCTGGGCCCACTCGGTAATGCATCATCATAATGAGCTCAATGTGACTAAGGCGTTAGTCACGGGATCATGCATTGCGGTACGAGTAAAGAGACTTGCCGGTAACGAGATTGAACAAGGTATTGGGATACCGACGATCGAATCTCGGGCAAGTAACATACCGATTGACAAAGGGAATTGCATACGGGATTGATTGAATCCTCGACACCGTGGTTCATCCGATGAGATCATCGTGGAACATGTGGGAGCCAACATGGGTATCCAGATCCCGCTGTTGGTTATTGACCGGAGAGGCGTCTCGGTCATGTCTGCATGTCTCCCGAACCCGTAGGGTCTACACACTTAAGGTTCGGTGACGCTAGGGTTGTAGAGATATGTGTATGCGGAAACCCGAAAGTTGTTCGGAGTCCCGGATGAGATCCCGGACGTCACGAGAGGTTCCGGAATGGTCCGGAGGTGAAGAATTATATATAGGAAGTCAAGTTTCGGCCACCGGGAAAGTTTCGGGGGTTACCGGTATTGTACCGGGACCACCGGAAGGGTCCCGGGGGTCCACCGGGTGGGGCCACCTATCCCGGAGGGCCCCGTGGGCTGAAGTGGGAAGGGAACCAGCCCCTAGTGGGCTGGGCGCCCCCCATGGGCCTTCCCCCCATGCGCCTAGGGTTGGGAACCCTAGGGTGGGGGGCTTCCCACTTGCCTTGGGGGGCAAGGCACCCCCCTTGGCCGCCGCCCCCACCCTAGATGGGTTTGGCCGGCGCCCCCCCTTCCGAAGGGGGGCTATATAAAGGGGGGGAGGGAGGGCAGCAACATCTCAGCCTTGGGCGCCTCCCTCCTCCCCTGCAACACCTCTCTCTCTCGTATAAGCTCGGCGAAGCCCTGCCGACATCCCGCTGCATCCACCACCACGCCGTCGTGCTGCTGGATCTCCATCAACCTCTCCTTCCCCCTTGCTGGATCAAGAAGGAGGAGACGTCGCTGCACCGTACGTGTGTTGAACGCGGAGGTGCCGTCCGTTCGGCACTCGGTCATCGGTGATTTGGATCACGGCGAGTACGACTCCGTCATCCACGTTCATTGGAACGCTTCCGCTCGCGATCTACAAGGGTATGTAGATGCACTCCTTTCCCTTCGTTGCTAGTATACTCCATAGATGCATCTTGGTGAGCGTAGGAAATTTTTAAATTATGCTACGATTCCCAACAACCATGTTGCGCAACAAGTATCTAGGCCAAAAGGCGGTGTCCCGGGCATATTGGAAACCTGGTGACCCGCACTTCTGGGCTGGCCTAATTGCGGCAAAGAAATATCTCTTTCGCTTTGGGTCTTTCGTGATAAAAGACGGGTCAGAGATTCGATTCTGGGAAGACATCTGGCTAGGCAATGCCAGTCTCAGAGAACAATATCCAGCCTTATATTACATTGCTCGCGAAAAGAACAACACTATTGCGCACGTGCTCAGTTCATCCCCGCCGAACATTTCGTTTAGGCGGGATTTGATTGGCCCCAGACTTCTGTCATGGCATAATCTTTTGTCCCGGTTGGATTCGATTAACCTAACACAAGGTCGGGATGTGTTTCGCTGGAACCTTACTACATCAGGGTCTTTTACAGTAGACTCTATGTACCGTGCGCTCACACATTCTGAGGTACCAGTGAGTAATAACAAGAAAATTTGGAAGTCCAAGATTCAACTAAAAGTGAAAATTTTCATGTGGTATCTTCGTAAGGGAGTTGTGTTGACCAAAGACAACCTCGCACGACGCAACTGGCTAGGGAGTAAGAAGTGTTGTTTTTGTACTCATGACGAGACAATCAAACACCTCTTTTTCCAATGCAAGTTTGCACGTTCTACGTGGTCAATCATCCAAATAGTGTCAAATTTATATCCGCCCACAAGTGTTGCCAATATATTTGGTCACTGGTTGGACGGTATTCCAAATAGGTTTAAAGCGCTTATAAGGGTGGGAGCGTACGCCTTAATTTGGTCGCTCTGGCTATGTAGAAACGATTTGGTTTTTAATGGAAAAAATGCTTCTCCTCTGCAGGTTATTTTCCGTTATACGCAATCGCTTCATACGTGGTCTATGCTACAACGATCGGAGCGCCAATCGCTGTTCAAGGCGGTGTGTACGCAGTTGAAGCAGGTAGCTACGGAGGTTTTTTCCCAACATGGGTGGTAGCATAACCTCCGGATCGATCCACCACCACCTTCGACATAGGCATAGTGTCGGTCTATAGGACTTTACTATTGCCGATATGTCGGTTTATATTTCATGTTTTTGTCAGACTTTTGGATTTGGCTGTGTGCATCTCAGTTATGCAGAGGCCGGGTGTTACTCATAATGTTTGTATCCCCTTGATGCTACATTCTAAGATAATAAAATCGCCCTTTACCGAAAAATATGTGATAAACATTGCAATACTTCATAGTAGCACCGTGTGCTAGGTACCTGATTCATTCATTTATAACTGGAAATAATCTTGAGGGTCTCAGAAAAACAAAAAGTTAACTGAAGAAGAAGAAACATGGATCACATCACACTAGTACCTCTGAATCACATCCCACTACTAGTTCAGTTTCTGAAGAAACATGAATGAATAAATGCAGCTAGAAATGTATAGGACCAAATACCACCACCAAAGTAAATTAGGTGCCACATCAAGAAAGAAACCTTTCTGTTTCGCGTCATCACTGAAGCGTCAAAGCCTCAACCAAACCTATCACTATCACCAAGGAATTAAACAGCAAAAGATGATGATGATTACTGTGGGGGTTTACAGTAATGCACAATAATTTTCTGTCAAAAACTAAAGTTAGTGACAAAAGAAACAGAAGTAATTGAAAACCAAAGGAATTTAGGAGCCTCATTAAGAAACTGCCATTTGGCTGGGAGTTAATCACTCGTTGGAGCGTTTTTAGAATGGACATCACTGAAGCGTCAATGCCTCAACCAAATATCTCCCTGTCATACTCCTTTCTGCTAAACTAAAATCAAATGAAGAGCCAGGATTCAGAGACAGGAAGTTACTTGAACTTGTGAAATCCATGGTTGTTTACTTTGACCGCCTTCAGTTATGCAACAAGTAATTTGTGAATGAACAAACAATAGGGACCTTTAGCTGTATAGTTGTATTAACAGTAACAGTGTGTGGTTACTCAGTTGGAACTGGAAAGCTTTAGCTCAGTGGATGTACATTGTTTATTCTGCTTAGAACAATAAATGGCATATTTATTGTAATCTCATAGTGGTTATGTGACAGACTATCTAACCTTTTTCTGCCGTAAATTACAGTTCCCTAGGAAGGAGTTGGAACATTTCTTTCATCATTATTGGCTCGATGCTGCTGATTGAAATTTTAGCTATCTATGTGTATCAGATGCCGGCCACACGATGTTGCTCTCGTCGAGCTCGAAGCATGCGCCGTCGTCGCCTGCCTCCGGCTGCTTCAGCAGGCCAAGGAACCGGAATGCGCCCGCGCCCGGCAATCTAGGCCTCTCCATCGACTGTCCAACGGTGACACCAAGACACCTCAGCAAGCGCTGCCTCGCCCAGCTACCTCTATTCCACTCTGGCATAGCTGATGGTAAGACCCTCCTCTGATCCCTCTCATGCCCTGCTTGCTTGCTGATGTGCTGTTGCTTTTACTCCAGCAGTTTTGTGTAGTTGTACTGAAAAGTTGCAGGAGAATTTTTGTGTAGTTTTGCTTGCATCTGGCAACTTTTGTAGTGCAAATTTTGCTTACATTAGGAGTAGTTTCAGTAGTTTTACTGTAGAAGTACTTTTGCCAATTGGCAAGTCTCAGTACTCCTACTGAAAGCAGTACTAGTAGCTAATCCTAAATAAAACTACACAAATGAAACTTTACTTTAGGTAAAACTAAATGAATTTTTTTAATTAAAACTAAATGAATCTTTCCTTTAATTAAAACTAAATGAAACCTTTTCAGTTAATTAAACTAAATGAATCTTTCCTGTAACATATACTCTTGGGATTAGGAGTATCAACTTACAAAGATCACCTTTGTTTTATCCTTTTCTTTTGGATGTAGTACATCAGAAAATAGATTTTGTTTGCCTTTTTCAGGTCCTCTCTAAATGTTCAGTTGCAAGCTCCTCTTTACTCTAATTGTTTTTCACAGTACAGTACACCTGGAGTACATTTTTTTCACATCAAAATCTACCACATCATTGTACCGTAATTCAGTCAATTACTACCTGGTTGTGCATTACAGTACAGTACAGTACATTTACATCATTGTTTTTCATGTCTGCTGATGTGCAGGAAATTCATCTGTTACTGAACAACACCATCTGATATTGGCCCTGGCAGGTCCTACTCAGCAGCAAAGATGAGGCAGCAGCAGTTCCTGCTCGACAGCAAAGAGGAGACGGCATCAGTACGAGGCGAGCAGCAACAAAGAAGATGGAGGCGCCAGCAGCAGGGGATGGTGGCCTGGCCATAGCTGAGGAGGGAGAGGTGGATAGTGAGGGGAGGTGGAGGGAGGAGGGCGAGGCGGAGGCAGCGAACGACATCGACATAGACACGGGGTTGCAGTGGCGGCGACGACGACGACGACATCGCACGGTTCTGCAGCGGCGACGACGACGACGATATCGTCATGGTGCTGCAGCGGCGACGACGACATGAACACCATCAACACGGGCTTGTGGAGGCGCCGACACCGACGACCTATACGCATGGCGTATATTGTATATATATATGTATTAATTATCTATTTTAGTTATGTATGATTGACTGTAATTAACATGTATGTATTATGAAATGCATGTATGTGAGTACTATGAAATGTATGTCTAAACTGGAATACGTAGATTTTAAAAAAAAATCCTAATTAGCTACTAGTAGCGTGGGGCATTATAGAAGTGCTACTAATATTCCATTAGTAGTAGCGTGGGTGTGGAATAGTGGAGCACCCGCGCTACTAGTATGTCTGTTTAGCAGTAGCGTGGGGTAAAACACACGCTACTGCTAAAAAAATAGTTGTAGCGTCATAGCAGTAGCGTGGGAACCTACGCTAATGGTAGTCCAAAAACCCACGCTACTGGTAAGGCTTTTCCTAGTAGTGTATACAAATAGTAAAACAAATTTGGCATCAAATCAATGTTTACATGCCGTGAAGTAGGATTAGGAATTTATGGCTATTTATTTATACATATCCAGAGATTATGGTTTGATTTTTAAGCACAGTCGTCTATGTACAGACCAATCTTGAAGAAAATAATAGCACAAATATATGTAGGTCATTCAAAATCAATTGTCAAGTCCTGGCTAGGAATTATTGCTATTTTTTTTAAAATAATACATTTTTAAATTACAGAAATATTACGCGAAAAAAAGAAACTTCAAAAATAATACACCGTCGGCCCGCTGCAGGCCGATCGGCTAGCAGCAGGCCTAATCGGCCCACAGCAGGCCGATCGGCTAGCAGCAGGCCGACTGCTGGCCCGGCTGGCACGCGGCGGCCTGTGGTTGGTCGGGCCACGTCGCGCGAGGGGGAGGCAGTGGGCTGTCGGCTTGTGCGCCCCTGTCGGCCCACCGCCCGCCGATCGGCCAGCTGCTGGCCGACAGGGGGCTGCCACCTGACACGCTGCCGGCCCGGCCTTATCCTCTCCTTCCTCCATTCTTTCTTCTCCCGTTGCTCCTTTCTTCTGTGTTCTTCCTTCTCCTCTCTCTACAGAAAAATGGCACCCATTTGTGCACCTAAATGAGCAACATTTTCGCGATTTTGGCACCGTGAATGGGTTCAACTCATTTAGGGCAGCCAAAAGAGGTGTCGATCTACTGACGGGGTAGCTCGTGGTGGTCGTGGTGAGCATTTAGGTGGAGGTGGTGGTGGTGAAGTTGGGGCAGTGTGGTGGTGGTGAAGTTGGGGCAGTGTGGTGGAGGTGAAGCTGTTGTTCGTCGTGCTTCGTTGGAGCCGGAGCACCGGCAGTTTTTCGTTCGTCGTTCGTCGTTCGTGTTCGTCGTTCGCCGTTCTTCGTTCGCACGCACGCTTCAAGGGTATATTTCAGCCCACATTTTATTTTTTGTAGGTGCTCCGGTAGTATACGTAAATATTGTTATTTGCCCCGGTAGTATAAGTAAATATTTGTGTGCGATTATTGTTATTTGGCCCGGTAGTATACGTAAATATTTTTATTTGGCCCGGTAGTATACGTAAATATTGTTATTTGCCCCGGTAGTATACGTAAATATTATTCGTTCGCACGCACGCTTCGTTCGATGTGAAATTAAATTTGTGTGCGATTATTGTTATTTGCCCCGGTAGTATACATGAATATTATTCGTTCGCACGCACGCTTCGTTCGATGTGAAATTAAATTTGTGTGCGATTATTGTTATTTTCCCCGGTAGTATATGTAAATATTTGTAGTTGCTACGGCAAATTTTCGTAATATAGTTTTAGGTGTGTAAATTGTATTAGTTGTTAGTGGGGATAATAAGTTGTTGCTTAATAGTTGACACCTACACAGGTGCGTGATAAGAAGTTGGAAACATGAATAAAAAGTTCGAAAGAAGAGACAATGTTTTTTATTATGGGCCATATAATTGATTAAAATTGATTAAACTTAGGTGAGTCGAAATTGATTAAAATTAAAAATACATCAACATGGGCCATATAATTCAAATAAAATGAATTATCATATTTGTCGGTTATATTATTATTATTATTTGAGGCCTATTTATTATTAGTAAACATGGGCCTATTTATTATATTATTATTAAAACAAGAGTCAAGCAACTCATCATAATCGTCCACATAGATTAAATTATATTGATCGTGAAATTTACTATGGTCCTGGTAATATATAGACATGTCTAATACTTGTATTTCGTTGTTGAAAAAAAATAGGTGAGTCGAGATGTCCGATGTAGTGAAGTTGAGATTTTACTATGGTCCTGGTACTGTCCAAACAAATGAGTTGGGAGCAGATCTGAGTGAATTTACTCACATAGATGTGGCAATCAGCGCACCACAAACATGGTCTGTTAGTCAGTTGAAAGAATGGATTGCGGCAAGTTTAGGTCTTGATACTGAAACACACACCGTCGGTGTTCATGCATTGTGGACACGGTCAAGTTCAAAAATTTACTTTTATTTGAGGCCAATAGAGGGAGACTCCGATTGGGTGCGGTGGTTACAAGGTTGTGAATGAAGGGGATGCAATCCTGTTGCTTTAGTGCTTCCTGTCGTGAAGGAGGTCACTGCACATGAAGGCGAGGGTGGCTACGAAGGACAGAGCAGTCAGGTAGAAGGAGGAAATGCTTATGGTTACGAACAAGGACAGAGCAGTCAGGTGGAAGGAGGAAATGCTTATGGTTATGAACCAGGGCAGAGTAGTCAGGTAGAAGGAGGAAATGCCGATGGTGATTACAATGGCGAGGTGGACGCTGACGAGGTAGATGGGCACATGCAGAACCAGATGGAAGAAGAAGACACCGATGTTGAAAGGGGTCATGCCGATGATTCTGACGAGTCAGATGAAGAAGAAGATGCAGAGGAGGTCCCGAATCCTGCATGGTGGAATCATGACTTATCATCTGCAATGACCGTGAATGATGGACATGATTCAGCCTGGCAATATCACCAGAACAATATTGCGACGGGTGCTATGTATCCGAACAAGCAAGCCCTGAAGGATGCAATAATTAATTGGGCAATGTCCACGCAAAGGGTTTTCAAAGCTGAGGTGTCCAGTCAGAAATTCCTGACAATGGTATGCAAGAACGCAGATTGTCCCGCAAGGGTGCACGACTTTCTCCCTAAGTATGGCACAAGTTGGGTGATAAGTGACTTAGTTAATCACACTTTTCTTATTCCGTGTATCCCTCAAGATCATGCCAACCTTTCATCCACGCTTATTGCTCGATTGTTTTATGATGAGATAGTGCAAGGCAAAGCTATGGAAGTGAAGGCAGTCCAGACAAAAGTCTTCGCCAGGTTGAAGTACAAAATTTCTTATGGCAAGGCTTGGAGGGCTAAGCATGCAGCGCTTGAGAGGAGATTTGGTTCTTATTTTGATGCATATGACTCTGTTGTCCACCTCCTCCACACCCTGCAGCAGCGGAATCCAGGCACCTATATCGATATCCAAGACATGTTCATGCCAGAGTTCCCAACTGTGAGGGTGTTGCATCGTCTCTTCTTCTCTTTCGGTGTATGCATCGAAGCTTTCAGGCATTGCCGACCGGTGATATGTGTTGACGGTACTTTTCTCACAGGCAAGTACAAGGGTCAGATCCTGACAGCCATAGGTCAAGACGGCCAAAATCAAGTCGTCCCACTGGCATTTGCTTTTGTGGAGAGTGAGAACATTGAAAGTTGGACATGGTTCTTCAGGCAGTTGAAAATATCAGTTGTGAAGGAGAAGCCCAATGTGTGCATCCTTCATGACAGGCATGCAGGTATACTCAGTGCGATAAGGACACTAACAAACCCAGGCCCTGAGGAACAAGTTCCATGGCAGGACTTGCAGAGCCGTTGGTGCATGCGCCATCTCGGGGCTAATTTCTTCTCGCAGTTTAGAAATAAGAACCTGATGAATCTGTTCAAAAAACTCTGCAAGCAGAACCAGTTATGGAAGTACAATTTGATACGCGACAGACTTAATGTGTGCACGCAGAGACACGTGAGGGACAGGAAAGCTGCAAGAGATGCAGCGGTGAGGGCACATGTTGAAGCAGTAGCTGCACAGTTGGCAACAGGAACAGCGGCCGTGGAGGAGGAGGTTGTTGGGCTATGTGACCTGCCAGGCTTTGACCCACCTAGTACTAGGAGAAGGCTCGGGAGGTCCATTAAAACCTTTGAGCAGTGGATAGAGCATGAGCCTCTGGAGAGGTGGTCTTTGCTACATGACACACATGGAGCAAGGTACGGTGTCATGACAACGAACCTCGCGGAAACATACAACTTTGTCCTCAGAGGAAACCGTGCATTGCCACTTACAGCCATCGTTGAGGGTATTTTCTATGGCACCGTCAAGTATTTCAGAGACAGACGTCAAATAGCAGAGCAGCATATCTTGAGCAACCCAAATACACGGTACTGTGAAAGAGTCACGAAGTACATGGACAACAAGATGCAAAAAGCTAGGTCACACACTGTAGTCGCCATCGGTAATCAAGAAAGAAGGTTTGAGGTCCGCTTAGCCAACAACAAATTCGGATGTGCAAATGAGTTGAGGACGCATGAGGTGAAAATTGGCAATGAAGCCTGGCCAACGTGTGAGTGCACATGCAATAAACCGAAATTGCTTCACCTACCTTGCTCACATGTACTTGCTGCTTGCGGGCAGCTTGGAATGGACGCAATATCGTTTGTGTCTCCATATTTTCTGAAAGAGGCTGTCCTCAATACCTGGACAGGTGAGCTGATGGGTTTTCGATCAATGGGTAATTTCAACAGCGTCAACCCCGCCGAAAGGCGTTACATTCCAAACCCAGAGCATATGCGTACAAGTAGAGGCAGACGGCAGTGTCAGCGCATCCGAAATGATATGGATGAATCTGAAGCAGGAGGTCCGACTAGGCAATGCATTCTATGCAATGAATTTGGCCATAGGGACACTAATTGTCCCACTTTCGTCACTGGGCGTGGACGAGGCAACCGGGGAAGAAGAGGAGGTAGAGGCAGTAGAGGAGTAAGGGCGAGAGGAAGAAGCTAAGCTAGCACTAGTTTGTTCTGAATTTGTATTAAGTGTGGTGTGGCACTATGTTCTGAATTTGTATTAAGTGTGGCACTATGTTCTGAATTTTTATTAAGTGTGGCACTATGTTCTGAATTTGTAATAAGTGTGACACTATGTTCTGAATTTTTATTAAGTGTGGCACTATGTTTTGAATTTTTATTAAGTGTGGCACTATGTTTTGAATTTTTATTAATTGTGGCACTATGTTCTGAATTTTTATTAAGTGTGACACTATGTTCTGAATTTTGTATGTGCAGGAATGTCGGGATTGTGGTTGCTGAATGGGGACATTGATAGGGGGTCATCATGCTACGCTATGGTATGAGCGCAAGCTTGAGCCTCTGGTCACTCGCACTCCTAAGGAAAACTGGAAGATACACTCAGGATGGCTTCAGCGGTACGTGCTTTATTAATTTGCACACTGACATGCATATTAATGGTTGAAATGGGAGACACTAACTGAAAAGTTCTCTGATGAAGGTTGAAATGGGCCGGCCTTTTACCTTTCGCGCGTCTGGTTGAGTCTATCCCGGGTGAGAAACGCCTCGCCATCGATGGGTCTTTGCTGAGCTGCTTAGTGGACCGTTGGAGGCCAGAGACCCACACGTTTCACTTCAGATGGGGAGAGATGGCTCCTACTCTGGAGGATGTGTCACTTTTGCTCGGACTACCGTTGGCAGGTCATGCCGTAGGACCGTTGGACGCACCGGCTGGTTGGGAGCGAGCTCTTACAGAACGTTTTCATGGTGTTTTTCCGGATGCTCCGGATCCGGTATGGGAGCATCACGGACCTAAGTATGAGTGGTTGCTAAATTTCCGGGTAATTTCCCCTACCTATTATCTTCAAGTTATCGTGCATAAAGTTTTACAGAAAATAATTGCGGCTTACTAAAACTTTCTCTTCGCTTAATGCAGATCCAGAACTTCCGGGCGCCGTTGACTGCGGAACAGATCACTCGGAGCCTGGAGGCCTACTTACTGTGGCTTTTCGGCAAGGTGATGTTCACGGAGAACCATGTCACCACTATTAGCGCCCTCTACATCCCTATGGCACTCGAGATAGCGAGCGCTCAGACGGCGGATCAGATCAGACAGAGGAGTTGGGGTTCGGCGGTCTTAGCGGCTACATACCGAGGTATGTGCAACGGTTGCCAGCTTACATCGAGAAAGCCAGCCCTTCTTGGATGCCCTCTATTCCTACAGCTGTGGTCGTGGGAGAGGTTCTCTATAGGGCGACCAGATGTACGTGTTCATGAGCCTATAGACGCCATGTTTGATGTTGACGGCATCGACATGCCTACTTTCGGTCTGTGTTGGACTCGTCGCGAGGTATGCACCGTGTTGTAGTTTAATGCAACTTTTTCTGCACAAGAGATAGTTCGATGCTAGCGGCTACTAACTTTTCTTCTCTGCAGAGACGCTTTGCTAGTGATCAGACCAGGAAGGCATACACAGCATTGAACGAGCAGTTCGATGCGTACACCGGGGTCATCTGGCAGCCCTACACGGAAGCAGCCATACAAGCGAGATACCCTGCTGGTATGTCTGTGCTATGCACAAGGGACCGAGATTACTGGATGACAAAATCTAAGATCATCTTCGATGTCTTCGTCGAGGAGATGGCACAACAGAGGGTTATGAGGCAATTTGGTCTTCTGCAGTTGGAGCTACCTCCCCCTATAGAGAACCCGGTGCCAGCACACATCCACAGGTATTAACCAGTTTTTCAATGTTGCATTATCTTTCATAGTACTCCATTCGAAGCTTTAGGTAATTGTTGAACACACACCACAATTTTAGGACGACAAGGAAGGGCATGAACAGGACAACTGCTGACTGGCTAGTTAGACTAGAGCCGTATGTTATAGAATGGGAGACAGCAAACACAAATCTATGGCACGAGAATCACAATTTCGATCTCGATGAATTCAATCTCTATTTGCGGCGCTACATGACCGGAACACGGTTACGCATTGTTGAGTACTACCACCCAGAGGAGATACCGGATCCTACTCCGTCGGATATGTACCCGAGCTATGATACTTCCGGCTCTAGGCAGTACGCGGTAAGATATATTTTCTTTACGTAATGTTGTCACATACTTTGACGTGCAAGAGACAGACATTATTAATCGTCATGGAAATTTGCAGGCTACCTTGACACGCGAACTCTACGACGACGTGACCACCTTTGGACGATCACTATCGTCTGGACCTCTTCTTCAGCATTGTCCAGTGGTACAGCCCTTCTTGGAAAGAATTCAGAATAAGATACGGACTGTGTACGAGGCTATCACGTGCACCCGGAGAACCGATGTTGTTCAGCACCAGCACCAGCAGTCGCGTCACTCCATGCACCGACATCAACCACGTCCACGTCTAGCACCTCAGCTGACAGCCAGGCCACCCCGTCCTGACCAACCTGGCAGTTCTACGTGGCACCCGCAGCACTATGGTCCCACGTCGAGCTTCGTGTTTTCTCCACAGCCACAGCAACATGGTCCCTCGTCGAGCTTCATGTTTTCTCCACAGCCATAGCAGCACGGTCCCTCGTCCAGTTACGTGTTTGAGCCAGAGCAGACGTCACACCCAGCATATTTACTGTTTTCAATATTAATTGACGCGACCTCATTCTTCATGATGATACGTTCCATCGCGTAGGAGCCTATTGATATCAGGCGTCTATGTCGGCATCACATGATACGTGGGGGAGTGATCAACATCCCGAGGACAACATACAGGCTCAGATGTCGCAGCACACCCAGTGGATGAACATGTTTTCGACTCCTCCACCAGGCCCCACACAGGATACACAGCATGACCAGGGAGAGTCTGAGATTCCTCCTTGTCACGTTAGGGCACCCGACAGGTTGGGATGGTCCCCGATTCCAGATCCGCCTCCCCGCCAGGCCAGACGTCGTCACTGACGCTTCTATCTATCAGTAGAGACATTACCATCTATTTCTGTGTGAGACTTATGTCTATTCTATGTATGAGACAAATGACTATGTACTTATGTACGAGACATATGCCTACTCTATTTTAGTACTCTGTTATCGGAACTGCAAGATCAAATTTAGATAGAACATAATATTCATACAACGAGACATTACAAACAATTAGATAGAACTACAAATAAATTAAATGGTACGTAACTGAACTCACAACATACAGCATAAAAACTACATGAAGTCATCATCGATCGATGCAGAAACCTTGCCCTTCGATGATGAATAACCCTTTCCCTCCATATGTTCGCGCCAACTTTTTCCCGCCACCCGTTTCCCGCCACCCGTTTCCCGCCACCCGTTTCCCACCAACCTTTCCCGCCTTACCGTAGTCGTTCTTTCCCGCCATTTTCTCCTCTCTACCTATAAAACCCCCTTCAGACGGAGCTGGATAAGCATTGCAGTGTGGTGGTGAAGTTGGGGCAGTGTGGTCGAGGTGAAGCTGTTGTTCGTCGTTCTTCGTTGGAGCCGGAGCACCGGCAGTTTGGTGGCCGCCGTTCGTCGTTCTTCGTTCGCACGCACGCTTCAAGGGTATATTTCAGCCCACATTTTATTTTTGTAGGTGCTCCGGTAGTATTTGTTAATATATTTAGATGTCAACTAATTAGTTGTGTAAAATTTGTAGTTGCTCCGGTAATAATCCGTCCTATATGTCGATGTCAAGTATTTAGGAGTGTCAGTATATGTAGTAGTCCAGAAAAAAGGTCCGTAATATAGGCAGTCCAGTCAAATATATTAATCTGTCAATATTTGTAGTTGCTACGGCAAATATTCGTAATATACTTGTAGGTTGGTGAATTGTATTAGTTGCTCCGTTAATATTCTGTAATATATAGCTTGGTAATATATAGACATGTCTAATATTTGTTAGTGGGGATATTAAGGGGTAGGTTAGGTACTCAATGCGATTTGTGTGTTGTAGATGGCTAAGGGTACTCAGTGGGTGCTTAGCCCTATTGTTCATGTCCAAGGCTTTTCTCCAACTGTTGTGCAAGTTAGTGAAGTGGACATCACTTTTGATTGGTTGAAGACTACATTCATGTTGAAGCAAGGGTTGAAGGAAGATGATTTTGTGTACTACATCAGCAGGAAGCAGTCAGATGGCCCTGGGGAAAGAAAATTGATTGACATAACTGATGATGGCAAGATTCAAGAAATGCTGAGCGAATGGGAATGGAAAAGGGTTGTTGAGTTGCATTGCTACAGGAAACCGAGTTATATGTGTTGAATTTGTCATTCGAGATCCGCCTCCCCGCCAGGCCAGACGTCGTCACTGACGCTCCTATCTATCAGTAGAGACATTACCATCTATTTCTGTGTGAGAATTATGTCTATTCTATGTATGAGACAAATGACTATCTACTTATGTACGAGACATATGCCTACTCTATTTTAGTACTCTGTTATCGGAACTACAAGATCATATTTAGATAGAACATAATATTCATACAACGAGACATTACAAACAACTAGATAGAACTACATCTAAATTAAATGGCACGTAACTGAACTCACAACATACAGCATAAAAACTACATGAAGTCATCATCGTCATCCTCGATCGATGCAGAACTCTTGCCCTTCGACGATGAAGAACTCTTGCCCTTCGACGATGCAGAAACCTTGCCCTTCGATGATGAAGAACTCTTGCCCTTCGACGATGCAGAACCCGGAAGCGGCGGCATGAAGATATCATCTTCGTCCTCGCTCTCCTCAGTCCATAAACATGGATTATTTCCTGCAATCCTTCTGAAAGTTTCACTCTTCGGCACCACTACCTTCTTCCACCTGTCATGCAACCTAAGAAGTTCTTTACGTACCTCCTCATAGGTCCTTTCAGGCCACCCAGACCAACGTAATTGGTGAGCCAACTCATTCATTATGGTGTCACTACCGGTGAGTTCGTACCATGGAACTATCCTATTATCCATCCTGAAATCGGTAGCTAGCCTCAGAAGAGTCCTGCTCATCCCAGGGTGAAAACTACGATCAAAAGGATAATGGGACATCTCAACTACACTACACTGCAATGCTTATCCACCTCCGTCTGAAGGGGGTTTTATAGTTAGACAGGAGAAAATGGCGGGAAAGCGAGCTCCAGTATGCCGGGAAATGGGTGGCGGGAAAAGGGTGGCGGGAAATGGGTGGCGGGAAACGGGTGGCGGGAAACGGGTGGTGGGAAACGAGTGGCGGGAAAGGGTTGGCGGGAAATGGGTGGCGGGAAGCGGGTGCCGGGAAACGGGTGGCGGGAAATGGGTGGCGGGAAAGCGAGCTCCAGTATGACGGGAAATGGGTGGCGGGAAACGGGTGGCGGGAAAGAGTTGGCGGGAAAGGGGTGGCGGGAAATGAGTGGCGGGAAAGGGTTGGCGGGAAATGGGTGGCGGGAAAGGGGTGGCGGGAAACGGGTGGCGGGAAATGGGTGGCGGGAAAGGGTTGTGCGGAATACGTCAAAGTTTTACAAAATAAACAACCGATCGTTCGAAAAAAAATGCTGGCCATGCACCAGTCGGCCCACAGCAAGCCTAGTCGGCCCACTGCAGGCCTATCGGCCAACTGCAGGCCGACTGGGCCTAATCTGGTCGCCGACAGCCCAATCGGCCAGCAGCAAGCTGATGGGCCACCAGTCGGCCTGCTGTGGGCTGACTGGGCTCAGTCGGCCTACAGCGGGCCGACGGTGTATTATTTTTGAAAATTCTGTTTTCAGCGTAATATTTCTGTAATTTAAAAAATGTATTATTTAAAAAAATTAGCGGAATTATTAGCACGAACACTAACCCTAGTCGGATTACTTGCAGAAATCATTTGCACAGATGAAACAACTAATCACTTATCACTTGTACCATTCAAACAATCAAAACACTACACGGATCTAACGAAACTTACTCAGATTTCATGGATTGGGAGAACATAACCATATGATTTCTATTCCAAAAAGGGGGACGCGGGATTAACCAAAGAAACCCTAGGATCTATTTGACACATAAATGGGTATAGATGACTAACCAGTTGTCCGTTGTCGTCGGAGTCATCGCCGGAGTGGTCGCTGAAGTCGTCGCCGGGGTCGTCGCCCGAGTCGTCACCAGAGTCGGTGTGGACCTCCGCCTCTGGTTGTGGAAGCTCGACGACGTCAGGGTATAGCGATAACTCGCCGCCGGTGACGGCAACCTCTATCTCCATCTCCATGCCGTGCTCCGGTGCTTCAGCAGCCCCAGCGTCGCCACTCCCTCCGATGGGGCGCTTCGGCGGCATCCTCATACAGTGACGGCTTTGAGGACTGAGAGCGGCGTCGAGGATGCAAGCGGAGAGAGAGGATTGTGTGTGCGACGAGAATGGGGGGCGGCCGCTCGGGCGCACCATTAATATGGAGTAGTGGGAGAGAGGCGGGTGGCGGTTAAACCGCTGGCTCGCCTCCCGGTGAGTCTGCGCACCGGACTGCTGGCATGCCTACCGTCGTTTCGCACTACTACTCGCATGCCTCCCGATGACACTGTGCAGCGAGCACGCCTCCATCAATTCAAACACCTACATGCACGCCTCCCAGTCTGCCTGTGCAGTGGACTGCTCGCATGCGTCCCGTCAACTCACGCCTGCTCGCACGGCACACGGGTCGCATGGTGGCACGTATATTGTTGTTCTATTTGGATGATTAATGTTGCCGCTTTATTGCTTAACCGAAGCATGGCATGTATCCATTGTCGGTCTAACGCTCACGGTTCGAATAAATAATCCGTTTGGGATATTGGTTCCCAATTATTAATAATCTCCTGTTTGTAATTAGATAAAGATTACATCAAAACTGGTCTCAAATTTGAACAAAAATAAAATACAATGCCACTTTGTATTGGTGTCCATATGACAACACGATAAGTTTCATGAACTTCAAATAAGTTTTGGATGTACCAGAATTTAAAAATCAAGATTCTCAATGTTTGAAATTTCTTGCACAGGGAGTAAAACATGCACCCAGTGAGACACATGTGTTTTTGCAATCCCTTTAGGTGCACTGTCATGTGTGCTTGTAGCTCAAATTTGATTTTTGCACATTATACCCGTAGAAATTGATCAATTAATGTACTAAAAATGTCTTAATGGTCTCTGTCTTTTTTCGAAATTAAAACATCCCTCCTCTGGTAACATATGTTCACGGCGGGATAATTTAACATGCGTCATAGTTGCGGTGGATTCGCGGTGTGTGTGTGTGTGTGTATGTGCGTCTGGGGGTGGCGGGTGGCTCGCATTACACTACGAGTTGTGATCCACCGTGTGGGTTTTCCATTTTGTAAGGCAGGTGCCACATCAGAGTCGTGAATTCATTATTTAAAACATTACACAACCCTTTCATACATACAAGTTTTGGCCACATGCAGTCGATGGTTGTCCTACACGACACTCGATACTCGCGTGTGACGCTTTCTATGGGCCCGCGAGGTCGTCTTCCATCACTTTGACGAACAGCCAGCAGTGAGGTTAATTTGACCAGCAAGGTAGAATCTTTTTTGTTTGTGTTATGGTGGTATATAGTATGCGTCGAAGAGGTGGGAGGGGACTAGCATATATACTATACATACACGTCCGTGAACAAGTACACCTCACTCAATGTCGGGACTTTTCGGTTTCCGAGGCACGTTGCACATCAAAGTTGTGAAATTGGCTATTTAAACATCACACAACACCTCTTTGGCCCACATGCATGCAGGCGGTGGTTATCCTAGCTAGGACACTCACGTGTGACGCATCCAGCTGTGGGCCCAGGAGGCCATCATCGATGCATGCATCACTTTGACCTACATCGAGAGAGGTTAATTAATTTCACCATCGAGGAGGATTATTTTTGGGTTGTATTACGGTAGGAGCATATAGTATGCGTCGAAGAGGGGGAAGGGGGCCATCATATGTAGTACGCTTCATGAACCTCATTCTGTGTGGGGGGTTTAAGGTTTTTTGGCATGTGGCACACATCAAAGTTGTGCATTTTGGGTATTAAACATATGTTTGGCCCACATGCAAAGCGATGGTGGTTGTCCTCTCGCACCCACTTAAACGGATATTAGCGATATCGATGCTTTACATCTGGGGACCCGCTTGGTCCATCACTACTTTTTGCCTGACAACGAGAGAGGTTAATTTGACTTAGGAGGGATTATTATTTTTTGCTTGTAATACGGTATATATATATATGTATATAGGTCATGCTCTGGGATGACATGATACAGTTTGAGCACACACACATGCATGTGTACGCATGAATCCCTCCCATCGAGTCAAAGTGGTTAGTACAATGACACATCATGAACCGATCTCGCTCTGTGTGGGGACTGTACGAGTTTCGACGCACGCGCCAAAACAATGTTGTGAAATGGTATTCAAACATGCATGCACGCATCACCTCCATACATATGCATGTAGTGGTTGTCTTCAAATGGTACACTCCCTCGCATGGTTATCGACGACAAGCCTATATATTCGAGGGCCCACGTGGGCATCCATGATCACCTTGACTGACAACAAGATTGGTTACCATGGCGGGTTCTTCCTTTGGTTCGTGTTATTGTAGTATAGGTCATGGTGAGATTCAGACCTAATTAAGTTTGAGTGCACATACTATGCATGCATGCATGAATCCCCGCCATCGGCTTGAAGTGTGGTGTAACATACATATGCATCGTCAACCTAATAACTCTCACTCAGTGTGGGGATTTCTAGTTCGAAATCACAGTGCCACATCAAAGTTGTTCCATTGTGTATTTAAAAACACACCTCTCCATACATATATATGTTTGGGCCACATGCATGCAGTGGTTGTCTTCGGGGACTACCTACTTGCGTGATTATTGGCGAGCTAGCCCATCTCCGGGGTCGCATGGACGGCCATCACTTTGACCAACAACAAGAGAGAGGTTGTACAACCAAGGTGGATTATTCTTGGTCCGTTTTATGATCCATCTTGGTGAGATGCCTCTCTGGCCCGCCGACTGAAAGTGTGTGTGTGGGGGGGACTGCTCACTACTGCAAGATGCTGCTAACGCGACACTACGATCGGAGACCCTTCAACGAAACTGTGTGCGATGCAATAATCGCAAACGATGGTACAAAAGAACCGTCAAAAAAGGTGCAAAACATTTGCGATGGCAGAGCCATCAAACACGGTTCAGATTTTAGTTCCGTGTGCGATCCAGGGCATACAGTTCAGTCCAATGAACTATTTGCGATGAGGAGGAACAAAAGAAATAGGCAGCCTGATGAAGGCGTGTGCGATATAGAGCATATGGTTCACTTGGATGAACTGTTTGTGATTAGGCAACACAAAAGAAACGGTCAGCCAGATCAAGGTGTGTGTGATTGAGGGCATACGCTTGAGAAGGATTAACTGTTTGCGATTAGGACAGAACAGAAATGGGTCAGCCAGATCAAAGTGTCTGCGATTGATGGCATACACTTCACATGGAGGAACTGTTTGCGATTAGCCACAACAAACTGAAACAGTTAGATAGATCAAAGTGTGTGCGCTAGACGGGCACACACATTCTAATTAAAAGAAGCGTGCGTGATGGTAATAACGAGCGCGCATGGTTGTTGGAACAAGACGTGTGCTGACATTGCCTATTGCGGTGCACCCTATGGTACAAACGCCCACGTTACGCCTTCCGGGAATAGTGTTGCACTTATAACCGTCAGTAAATTTTGAGCATGCGTCCCATCACAATTTTTTTAGAAGAACAGGGAGGCCGCGTCCCGTCGCATTCCAAATTGCAAACCTGTTCACACCGATCAAAACCTAAACGGTTTCCCACTTAGGAGCGTATTACTACTCAGTTATAAATACTACTACTCCAAGATGATTGCACATTCCTCCTCAACTCCTCATCCAAAAAAACAAACAAGTCAATCATCATCATTCCCTGGCATCTGTCATGGCCAGCGTGAGTTTTGGGTCGAGAGATTGCCACTAGGGAGAGTCGAGCCTGGAAGCGGAAGCACGAGAGATGTCCCGCCTCACCGCGAAAGCAGCCAACATGTCCCGCCGCGCGGCCGTAGGAGCAGAGAGGTCCCGCCGTGCCGCTGAAGCAGCACGGAGGTCCCGCCACGCCATCGATGCAGCAGACTGGTCCGGCCGTGCTGCGGAAGCAGAAGAGATGTCCCGCCCTGCTGCGAATGCAGCAGAGATGTCCTCTAGCGCTGCGGTGGCCTGGGAAAATGTCTCACGGGCAGGCGAGGACTCTTACAGGCGCATGCGTGCCCTTGTCCTTAGGCAGATGGATCAGATCTCCAGGTGGGCGAGGTTGCAGGATGACCTGAAAGCCTTGTCGAACAGTCTACCGGCGTCATCCGCCAACTAAATGAGAGCAACGGGAAGCTCCAGGCCGAGCGTGACCTGCTGATGGTGAAGATTGTCGGAAGTGCGGAGCAGCAGGAGCAAACCACTGCCTTGTTGAAGAGGACCGGCATCACCGTCGAGAAACTTATGGACGAGAATGCCATGCTGCGCATCAAGCGCAGAAGGCTCGTGGAGGAATCCGTGGATGCTCTCAAGCAGCATCTTGAGGACAAGAAAGAGCTCATCGCCGCTCGCCGCGGAGACTAGTTCCCCCGGCCTGCAGCAACGCATCAAGAAAGTAGAGATCAGCGAGCCAGGTCGTTGTCTTCCTTCTTAATTTTCCCTTGTGTATTTCGGGCATTGCCGCATGTGGCTTTTTTAATTATGTTCCTAAATATGTAAGACAATTATTATCCACTGTCATCATCCTTATATTCATCATGCTTGATAGAAGTCGCAGTCGATGCTATATAGGTGAGTCGGATCTTACATCAAGATCCATGCAATTTTTTTTCTTCAGATTTTCATCTTTCTCTCTTAAATCAAAGTCCAGTGAGACATATATCCACGCCATAGAACAGGTGCTCGGGCGCCATTAATAGAGACGTTGGGAGGGAGGTGCACGGCGGATCCGGTCAAAGAGCTCTCCTCCCGATGAGCATGCGCAGGGGTCTGATCGCATGCCTCCCGTACTCAAATAGCTACCCCGCACGACACCTCCTAGCCAATAAAAAAGGGGACGCATGGCGGCACGTAATTGGTAAGCAGAACGCCCACGGTTTCAATATGTGTTTCTGATTTGTAACGTGACAGCACTTGTTCCAAAATGACTTTGTTGATTGTTAATGTGTGCAGAAAAATTACCACAGCATGTTGGTGCCATGTCATGACACCATGCCAAGTTTCATGATTTTCAGGCATGTTTTGGATTTATAGGAATTCAAAAACCAAGTTTCTCAATCTTTTCGGCCGAGCCACGACGCCCACATGTTTGAATTTCATTCCCATCTCTTACATAGGACCTAGAAATTCACCCAAGGACACACATGTGATTTTTCAAACAACTTTGGTGCACTGGAGCATGTGCTTGTAGTTCAAATTTGAATTATGCACAATAAATGTGCAGAAACTCAATTAATGTTTAAAAAGGCCAACCGAACCCGAAATAATTCCAAAATTTAGCACGATACTTCTATTTGGTCTAATCTGCGTGTGTAAAAAAATTAAGGCGGGAGAAGGCAGTGTACGTATCTCGTTTCGCACACGGACGTGACATGTTCCCTCTCAGAACCACAAGCCTTCTTGAGGGAAGCTCCAGTTTGCAAGAAGCTTACACCAAAGCTTGTCCCAATTCGGCCAAAAAAATTACCGCAGCATGTTGGTGCCATGTCATGAAACCATGCCAAGTTTCATGATTTTTAGGCGTGTTTTGGATTTACAGGAATTAAAAAACCAAGTTTCTCAATCTTTCCGGCCGAGCCACGACGCCCAGATGTTTGAATTTCACTCCCATCTCTTGCATGGGACCTAGAAATTCACCCAAGGACACACATGTGATTTTTCAAACAACTTTGGTGCACTGGAGCCTGTGCTTGTAGTTCAAATTTGAATTTTGCACATTAAATGCCCAGAAACTCAATTAATGTATAAAAAAGGCCAAATGGACCCGGAATAATTCCAAAATTTAGCACGATACTTCTATTTGGTCTAATATGCCAGTGTACAAAAATTAACGTGGGAGAAGGCAGTGTACGTATGTCGTTTCGCACACGGAGGTGACATGTTCCCTCTCGGAACCAAGAGCCTTCTTGAGGGAAGCTCCGGTTTGCAAGAAGCTTACACCAAAGCTTGTCCCAATTCGGCCAAAAAAATTACTGCAGCATGTTGGTGCCATGTCATGACACCATGCCAAGTTTCATGATTTTCAGCCGTATTTTGGATTTACATGAATTAAAAAACCAAGCTTCTCCATCATTCTGGCCGAGCCACGATGCCCAGATGTTTGAATTTCATTCCCATTTCTTGCATGGGACCTATAAATTCACCCAAAGACACACATGTGATTTTTCAACCAACTTTGGTGCACTGGAGCATGTGCTTGTAGTTCAAATTCGAATTATGCATATTAAAGGCCCAGAAACTCAATTAATGTAAAAAAGGCCAAACCAACCCGGAATAATTCCAAAATTTAGCACGATGCTTCTATTTGGTCTAATCTGCCAGTTTACAAAAATTAAGGCGGGAGAAGGCAGTGCACGCATGTCGTTTCGCACACGGAGGTGACACGTTCCCTCTCGGAACCAAGAGCCTTCTTTAGGGAAGCTCTGGTTTCCAAGAAGCTTACACCAAAGCTTGTCCCAATTCGGCCAAAAAAATTACTGCAGCATGTTGGTGCCATGTCATGACACCATGCCAAGTTTCATGATTTTCCGCCGTGTTTGGGATTTATAGGAATTAAAAAACCAAGTTTCTCAATCATTCCGCCCGAGCCACAACGCCCAGATGTTTGAATTTCATTCCCATTTCTTGCATGGGACCTATAAATTCACCCAAAGACACACATGTGATTTTTCAACAAACTTTCGTTCATTACACTACAAAAAAATACACTTCCGTGATGATACGTGTTTGTCACAGTAGGTCGCGTTTTTTTTCATGCATGTACATCCATGACAAATTTATGACAGAATCAAGATAGTCATACCTGTGCTATCGTAGAAGTGTTCCATGACATTACCAAAATTATCATCACGGAAGTGTCCACTTCCATGACGATAAATCACGCGTCACAGAATTGCTTTCGTCAAGGGTGACCGACACGTGGCATCCACCGTAACGGAACGCCGTTAAGCTATCGGGTCGGGTTTTGGATCCGATAACCCGTTAACAGCCCCGACCAATGGGGATTTTCCACGTGTAAAATCATCATTGGCTAGAGGAAACACGTGTCGGCTCATCGTTGGGACAAATGTCATCCACTCACTGGACAGAAGGCGCCTATGATACGTCGACACGTGGCACGGCCCAACACTGACCCATTACTGTGAAAAGGCCGGCCCGTTTGACTTGGTCAAAAGCTGGTGGGCCGGCCCATGGAAAGCGTGTTAACGGCCTGTTCGCATATAGCCCATTTATAGCCCGCTAACCCAAGGCCTGTTACGCCCTATCCGAATTAGGTCCAGTAGCGTCATCTGGGCCATCCAATATGATTCCAGCCTGTTTTCACTTCTGGCCCATGTATAGCCCATGTCGTCTTTCGGCCCATATGAGGCCCTTTGTAACTCTTGGCCCATTAGCGGCCCGTGCTGAAACTCGCCCATAATGAACAGTGTATTACTTTACACCCATTAACGACCCATGGTGAAACTGGCCCGTAATGAATAGTGTATCACTTTATACCCATTAATGGCCCGTTATTCCGTTGGGCCGTTTCCAGCCCAAGTTAACTTTCGACCTTCTGAGGGCCCATTTATTCTTGGGCTCATTTGCAGCATTAGGTTACATACGACCCGTTACTGTCATGGTTACCTCAGTGTCTTGTTTCATTTTTTGACTCCTGCATCTAATACCTGCATGTCCAGTCTCAACTTGTTGATTATATGTTGACAATCATGTACACGTTGTCTTGCCACCTCTAGTTGATGCTCGAGAACATCAGCACATTCCAATTCCAATCCATAATGATTCGGTAACGGCCATGCCGCACTGCTCGCAGATCTTTGTGTTGATGTCACTTCATCCTGAAATGTTTCTATGAGTACACATGACTAGGCCAAAAATATAGTTACAACAGTGAAGCGAACAAGACACTATTTTATACTACATGGCAAAACAGGACTAACAATAATGTTACACGTCACTTTCAAAAAAAATGTTACACGTCATGAAGCATAAGCAGGTGATATTTTAAAAATTATAAAAAAGATAGTCTGTGTAGCCTGCATACAGAAATCCCTCTTAGCTCACCAGAGGAGCATGATGTTGGGGCCCAATCAAAAACACTGACAAGTTACAAATTTAGACAGCACGTTGCGTATAAGTAAGCAAGCAGTTGGCCATTCTGTGCCTTAATTAAAGTCTTAGGGAGCATAATGAACAGCAGAGGGTTTCATACAAATATACTACAGCAGGCAAAACTATGCAATCATTAGCGTAGTATAAACTAGATTGTGAGCCTCGTGCAATAATAGTTGGTTAATAGACTTCAAAGCTTCAGGCAGACTTCGGTAGAGTAATTAAATGGTAAGGCCTTTAATTATGTCAACTAATAGTGATACAAGTACCGAACATCAGGCATGATTATTTGGGCATCTCATTAACTGAGGACAAATAAAGCAATTGAAAAGAGAAAATTAACTATGCCTGAAACAAACAAGGAATTGAACTGTTGAGTTGCATACAGTGACTTACCTTAGCATGTTGAAGAGGCTCAGCGCAGCTCCTACTTCTCTTGCAAGGATCCTTCCTAACATCTTGTACTTGGAAATCCTCAATCTTATCTTCATTGCACCCCCTCTGCAAGGTGACACAAACTAATAACTCGTCTCCTTGGAAGATAAATATGCATACATTCCAGTCTGTGAACACAAAAGGATGAGATTATAACAAAACAACACCACATAATGAAACATGCCGCATCTCTTGCACTTGCACACAATGAAATGAGCATTTACTATGTCTGCACTATGTAAAAACTAGGCATACCTTCGAACTGGATCTCCAGGTACTCTTGGAGAGCCTACTGTAGTGTACAGCCAAACCTTTATGTCACCTATGAGTTAGACAAGGCCCCACTACAGCAGCCCTTAGTGTTTAAATCATTGACAAGCTCTGTCAGAGTGTTAGGTCAAGAACAGCAAGTAATCAAAGCAAACAGTCCTAGTATGGCTGGCTGATGCAAACAAGCAATTGAACAGATGTGTGTGCAAATCTTACATATCAAGAAAAGAAGCAAAGAAGGAGGCTTAAAGACCATCACTTGACTGACCAGATTTAAGGGGCATTTAAACATCACGTGCAACGTATGAACTAACATAAACATTGCATATTCCAGATTCTACAATGGAATGCACATGTATTAGGTTATGCCATGTATGATGATGCCTAAATGTACAGAGAGCAGGCAGGAGTGATTCATCATTGCACGCACAATTGAATTGCAGGTTAAGGGCCAGTTCGATTCTGCCTTTTCAGGGAATATTGTCAAAATAAGCCATAAAAGATGTAAAGAAGTCATTTTTGAGTTATGGGCTTGGGCTTAACTAATTTCGCTTTGGAGGGGGGTGTTTCGGGTAGAACCTCACTAAAAATTGAAGGAAAGGGGGATAGTGAAATGACTCTGTTGTCTGCCTATATTACACTCAAAATGCAACTGCTGACGCCGGTGTCACACCTGACCCTCAAGTAAAAACAAACACGCAAGCATTCATTGCCCTGCCCGCTTGCATCTCCTCTCCCTTTCCCTCTACCTCGATCCCCTGCCTGCATCACTAGGGTTCCTCCAGCGAGCTGTCACCATTGGTCCCATCTGGTATGGTCCTCGACGACGCTATGTCCAGCTAGGCTACATGGCCGGCGGGTAGGGGCAAATCTCCCTGGCTGCTCCTCCCTCTGGCGCCGCCCCTCATTCTCATGGTCTCCAGCAGCTGCTCCACTGTGGTTCGTCCAACGCACTACTCCCGCGGGCGCTGCACAACTACGGCTGATGCCACACTGCAGCAGAAGGCACCTTATTCCCCCTCCCCTCCTCCCAGGCCATGGCCTTGAGGTGATGTTGAAGGATGAGCTCATCCAACAAGGTGAGGATCTCCTCTGATTTTTTGCCAAATTTTCATTCTGATCCACTATACGATGAATTGCTATGAGCGGCTTCTGCTGCTGCTATATGATGAATTGCTATGAGCTGCTGCTGCTGTATGATGAGTTGCTATGAGCTGCTGCTGCTGCTATATGATGAATTGCTATGAGCTGCTGCTGCTGCTATATGATGAATTGCTATGAGCTGCTCCTGCTGCTGCTATATGATGAATTGCTATGAGCTGCTGCTGCTATATGATGAATTGCTATGAGCTGCTCCTGCTGCTGCTATATGATGAATTGCTATGAGCTGCTGCTGGTATATGATGAATTGCAGACTGCTGCTGCTGTATGATGAGTTGCTATGAGCTGCTGCTGCTGCTAAATGATGCTTTCAGGTGGTGCTGCTATATGATAATAACCAGCCACTTGGACCATAGAATTTCAATAAATAATTGTTCTTCATTTAAATGTGGGTCATGCGTTCTTCGTTTAAATTAGGCAATGGGATCTCTATGGAAAACATTGACCAAAGTAGATTGTGCCAAGTAGATGGTATCTTTGTATTTGCATTTTGAGCAAATAGTGATGGTCTATTTTCCTATCATATTAATTACTGCACTGGGTTCAATTTGTGATGTTTGCAAGTCAAATTAATTTCCATATGGGCAGCAAAATGAAAAAATATAATGCAATCTAGACTTTCCACTGATCATACCAAAGATAAGCTGAAAACGCAATGGAAAGAACTGGTTGGCTTATTACATGGAGCTTATATTCACAGGTGCTTATTTTCTTAGGATAACTCATAATAACTGTCCCTAAGAAACTTGGCTAATAGAACTGGCATACAAATAACATGTCACGATGATTGCAATGGAGGAGTGACGTACCATAGCACACTGTATAGGCTCACCGCTGCCTCTCCTTTTTTTGCGATGTTCCATGAAATTGCCACATACATCTTGTACTTTTTCATTGTGTAACCCTATCTGCAAGTTGACACGGCTAATTTCAGACATCTCTACATGATACTACATTGCATATCCCTTGCGCATATTTAAACCACCAATTAACGATTGTGTGCATACCATAAACTAGCCATGACTCTGTATGCTGGACTAGCATGCACTCTAAGGGAGCCTAATGTAGTGCACTAGAATTCCTACATGCCACCTACGATTTTGTGTAATGTACTGCCCCTGTTTCTAAATATATGTCTTTATAGAGATTCCAGTATGGACCACATACAAATGTATATAGATGCATTTTTGAGTGTAGATTCACTCATTTTGCTCCGTATGTAGCCTATAGTGGAATCTCTAGAAAGACTTATATTTAGGAACGAAGGTACGAGGTAGTATCATGTATGACATCTACATATCTAATTTAGCAGCCAGTAGTAGAAATCATTGTCTGCACAAAGGGATTACTGGTCGAAAATCCTAGCAAAGCACGCAGGCAGGCACAGAACAATACAAGAGAGAGAGAGAGACGAGCTTACAAGATCATAGCAATGCCTCAGTCCAGGATCTTGGTTGGCCAAGCTGTTAGATCCAGAAGAAACATCATCCTTGTAGTTTTTGCCAGCTGCATAATAGGTAACAGCGACCGGTTAGTATATTTGAAGTACATCGGGCAGGTGATGCTGGACGGGTTTAAAGGTGACAAGTACCTAGGCCGTGGCGGGTGCTTGGCATCTCTCCAGACGGTGGGAATCAGGTTAGAAACGTCGAGGGTGATGATGCTGCACTGGCTGTCGCGGTCCAGTAAGGAGATCTAGAACCGTCGAGTAGGGTGTTTGTGGAGCGGCTCCGGTAGGGTGGACTACGGTGTGGGCGAAGCGGATCTGTGGCCGTGGACGAGGGCGTAGGTGAAGCTGCTCCGGTGGTTGGGTTAAGGATGGTGTCGACGACGCGGATCTGCGGCCGTGGACGGGGCATCAGAAGCTGCTCCGGTGGTTGGGTTAAGGATGGTGTCGACGATGCGGATCTGCGGCCGTGGACGGGGTGTCAGAAGCTGTTCCGGTGGTTGGGTTAAGGATGGTGTCGACAATGCGGATCTGCGGCCGTGGATGGGGCGTCAGAAGCTGCTCCGGTAGGTTGGATGAGGGTGCGAGGAAGCGGATCTGAGGCCGTGGACTTGTGAGTTGGCAAAGCGGCCCCGGTAGGGTTGAGAATGGTATAGGCGAAGCTACTCCGGTAGGGTTGACGATGGTGTCGGCGAAGCGGCTCCGGTAGGGTTGAGGAAGGTGTCGGCGAAGCGGCTCCGGTAGGGTTGAGGAAGGTGTCGGCAAAGAGGATCAGAGGCCGTCGACGGGGGCATCGGTGGGGCGGCTCCGGGGGGTGTGGACGAAGCGTCTCCAGTGGGGAGTACAAATGAGCCGCTGAAGATGCGCGGCGGTTGACGAGAGTACCGGCGAAGCAGATCCGGCGCCATGGACAAGGCCGGCACTGAATGGGTTGTGGTACAGTGGTGGATGAGCAGTCTACTTGTTTCTAGGGGAGGTGGGAGGGGTAGATGCGGCCGCAGAAGCAGATCCGGCGAGGTGGACGCCGCTGGCAGTGAATGGGCTATGGTACGCCGGTGGATGAGCATTCTAGGGTTTCGAGAGGGGAGGGGAGAAAGGGCGATGAAGTACGGACGGCGTGATGTAAGATGCTCTGGTGCTGTGGAGTTAGTCGTTTTTGCGGGAGGGGGAGAGGAAATGGGGGTGCCGTGTAGTTGGGGAACCGGAAGTTACCAAAGCAGCCCCGACCTATCATGTAGATGAGGGCGGTATTGTAACTGTTGGTCTTCGTGCACCAAGGACAAAAGGGGGATTTCGCATGCTAAAGACTAAGGTGGCGGAAATTTTAGAAGGAGGCGGGAGATTTTGCCGCCCGTGGGATCGTTCGTATCCAGTTTCAACTAATTTTGGACCGTGCTATAGGGAAGGTCATGCTAGACTGTGTACACGGCGCACGCGTCAGCAGTTAATAACTGGTGTGAAGTCCACCCCATAAAAAAGACAATAACTCGGGATGATGCGCCGATAACTTGGACGTTCACACGGGCGCGGCCAATCGTATGGGTGTAGTGGCGCGTTCACAAAAAAAGGGATCAAACGCTCAGCCTATGTATTTCTCGTGTAAATAGATAATTTAGTGCCATTGGTTATTTACTTTAAACATAATGCATTGACGTGTTAGTCTAGAGGCGCACAAAAAGAAATGGATATTGTAGTCAGCTACTTAAAAGTGTTACCTCATATGATTACATAGCCTCCATTTCATAAATTGCGTACCCGTTGAATTCATATATGAATATTACACATATTACTGCAAAATAGAAACTTAAATCATCCAAGACTAATGAATTTGAATGCAAGAGTAATAATGGTGCATATACATGATAGCTACATTGGTTGTTTGAAGAAACATCACTGTAACTTTGGCATGCACAACTGAAAAGGTTTATTTAAATAGAAA
Organism: Triticum aestivum; assembly: GCF_018294505.1. Lineage (NCBI taxonomy): Eukaryota > Viridiplantae > Streptophyta > Magnoliopsida > Poales > Poaceae > Triticum > Triticum aestivum. Next base: position 71,008,240 of record NC_057808.1, on the reverse strand, counting down.
AAAATGTGATATGTGAGTGTCCAATCTTTATAGCGTTGAATCGATATTGTACCTTTGGCCACGATACGAAGTAGATATTGACTTATGTTCAAGCGATGCACGTCCACGATCGCTAGATAGTGATACGTGAATGAATTGTGCAATCTCTCTCACACGCATACATATCTCCTTTCCCTGTGGCCATCGGAATCACACACGCGCACTTCGTGTATTTCTCTCCCTCCATCAGGGTTAAATTTGTCTTTCTACTCTATCCTACAAGTCTCTCACACAGAAACACACACGCTCTCTATGTCTAACACGCCCACCCCTTTAATTCCGCCCACCCACAGCCACTAATGTCTCAAAGTATAATAATGTCTCTCACACATATGCTATCTACCTATCCCTTAATATAGCTAGATATGTGTCACACAAACTCCTTCTCCCTACTAGCAAGATGCCCATGCGTTGCATGGAACATCTAGATGCATTTGTATGAGAAGTTTATCTTGTGGGAGAAAAGGATGAACGAGGGAATGCCTTATTTGCAAATGCGGAGAGGGGTGTGGGTATCTTTTTGCAAAATTGCCATAGTTTCCTTCCTGTCCGTCGGATATAAATTGGATGGCCTATATTGCAGGATGGCAGGAACACCATCATCACCAACTCTATTTTTTATAAGAGTAGAGATATGTGAGTGTCACTGCCCCCCCCACACACACCCACACTTCCCAACACCGAAGGAGTAGGGTGACACCTCGATCTTGATACTAATCTATCGACTGGCTTCTCTCTCAAACACACACACACACTACCCGGCACCGAAGGAGTAGGGTGGCACATCAATCTAGATAATAATCTGTCTACTCCTCTTTCAAACACACACACACACACACACACACGCTAGTTGTGCCTTTGTGCCTACCGCGCACACTCTTGATACGTCTTTCTCTCCCTCCGCCCCCAACAATGACAGCAGAAGGGTGACAACTCGATCTGATCATAATCTGTCAATTGGTTTCTCTCTCAAACATTGTGTCTCGGTGCCTCGCTCGGTAGCCCCCTCGATATGTAGACTTCTCGCGCGCGCACAGCTGTAGTGACGATGACGCTGAACCCAGTGTGCCTTGTTTTTACCGGCCTCATGTGATAGTTTTCACCCTGTTTTTTGTTAATTAACAAGGCAACCTTTTCTTTGTTACTACTAGTGAATCTGAAATCATTCGAGGCAGACATAAAATATATCACTTCAACCCAATTATCGCAGCAAATATTTTAAAAGAAATTAGCTAGCTGCCCGTGCGTTGCACGGAACATCAAGATGCATTTGTATGAGTAGTTTATCTTGTGAGAGAAAAGGTTGAATGAGGGAAGGCCTTATTTGCAAACGTGGAGAGACATGTGGGTATATTTTTGCAAAATCGCCATAGTTTCTTTCCTATCCGTTAGATATAAATCCGACGGCCTATATTGCAGGATGGCACGCACACCATCATCACCAACTCTGTTTTCTACTCCCTCCGTCCGAAAATACTTGTCATCAAAATGGATAAAAAGAGATGTATCTAAAACTAAAATACGTCTAGATACATTTCCTTTTATCCATTTTGATGACAAGTATTTCCGGACGGAGGGAGTATTTGTATTTTTAGAGATTTCAACAAGTGACTATGACCGGACCTTACCAACATACTCAAAAAAGTAGTCCATAATTTTGATGTTACCCTCTTTTCTTGGCGGTGCAGTGCCATCTGGATACCTCATAAATAAATCAAGGACAAATCTGACCCCTTCCTAAAAAGACATACGGAGCAAAATGAGTGAATCTACACTCTAAAATATGTCTACATACATATCCGTATGTGGTAGTCCATTTGAAATCTGAAAAAGACAAATATTTAGGAACGAATGGAGTATATATAAGAGTAGACATGGAGATATATCTCCAGCATGGTCTACAACAAAAATGTGTTGGGCTGGTTAGCGCCGGATGCTCGCAACGCGATGACATGATCGAGTTTGAATTCTGTCTTTTAACTTTATATTTTTATATTATATATTACTTTACTTATTTAATATATACTTCTTTCGCTACTGTACTGGCAGTGGAACCCACAGAGTACTTAGAATACAAGATTAAGGATGGACTTGTTTCTTTTTAACTTTCTGTACGAAGCTGTTGCCACCCTGCAAGTCATGTGTACACTGTACATGCAATTAACTTTTTATAGAGGGACAATCATACAAGCAATTAACTCAAATGGATTGGATGTCACTCTATTATTTCCAGCATAAAGAGCATCTCCAACGGCAGCCGACAAATTTCCTCCCGCTTCCTTAAGCGGAGGACGACATCAAACCCCAGCGACATACATTTTTACAACTCTAACCAACCAGATGAAATTCGTGCAAACACGGACTGATTTCATATAAGCATGAAGGATTTCGTATAAAAAAGCCGGATCTTCATATAAACATGTTGGATTTCATTACATTTACATGAACTAAGAGGTGCCAATCCGGCTCTCTTGTATAATTAATACTCCCTCCGTCCGGAAATACTTGTCCTAGAAATGGATGTATCTAGACTTATTTTAGTTCTAAATGGCCGCCCGCGGATCCCTTTGTCTTCCTCATGTCCGTCAGACACTTGCGGGGTCGACGAAGGTCCTTGGAAGAGACGAAGCAGCAAAGAAAGCACCTGAATCCGCGGTCGTCGCCTCGGCGGTGGCCTTCATGGGTCCCAAGTGGCGGCGGCCTCCCGTGTTCTACTTCTCCTCGATGATGGCGGCGGACACAGAGAAGCTGGCCACCGACTCGTCGCTCTCCCCGCACCCGGCTTCTGTCTCTGCCTGCATGGCGCTGCCGTAGGCACAGGAGGCGCGCCCACAGACACGGTAGGCGCGGCCACCGCAGACACTGGTGGCGCGGCGAGTTGCTGAACCACGCGCCTGCTTGGGGCGGCAACTGGCTCCGTCGGGCCAAGCGAGGTTGGTGAAGCATCGAGCGGCCTCGCCCATATCCGGAGGGCTCGGCGGGCCACCCAGCCGGGTAATATGCCAGAGAACGGCTCATCAGAATCCATCGGAAGAGTGGAGAAAATGGTGAAGGAGGAGATGGGGGAGCGGCGGAGGGGTGCGATTCTTGCCCGCTGTCTGTCTGGCCTCGTGTAAATAGAGGTCAGACGGTAGGAGCTTCGCCGGCGTCTGGCCTCGTTTAAACTGAGGGCGGATGGGAGGAGCTCGGCCGGTGTTGCGTTTAATTCCGGCCCGCTCATGAACGGACATGTGGCAGGAGTAGGATTCTCGGTTTGCATGCGGGTTTAACAGAGGGGTTTAATGGAGGCGTCGGGCGTGCAGCGGGCGGCGCAGGACTATTCGATTTGACAGCAGTAATGAGCCGTCAAATCACAAAGGCCCTCGCCTCTCGTGAAACCGACCGAGCTAGACTGCCCCGCCCTCTAGCCATCTAAAAAATGTATATACTCCACTTTTGTACAGTAGTAGTATCGATGGATTGCACCATGGAGCAAAACTTGAAATTAAAAAAAGGTGGTACATATAGAGAGCGCTCGTCGCCAAATTATGCATATAGTACTATTAAAAAGGCTTGTCACAATAATGGTGTCCAGCACAAGTGCACAACCCACCCCTCAAATAAAACTAAGCACCCTGGAATTCTTTGACAAAACTAAGCACCCTGAAATTCTTTGACAACTAAACTGCTGGCTATATGATGTTGGCCATATATATTGTACGTATATAATGTGAAGAAACGAGTGGTAGTACTATACCAACTAAAAGATGAAATGTAAGAAATACTAGTATGTATGTACTGAAGAGTTAAAGTAACAAGAAGAAACATAACATAGTTCTGCTGGGGGCTCAGCACAACACACCCCTCAAATTAAATTAAGCACACCTGAAATTAAACTTTGCAACTATTCCGGTAGACACTGCATTAGAACCACCATGAGCAACGACACTGCCACCTTACTCGGAGTCCTCGTCCACGTCCTCGACTTCGTCCTTGTCCCTCTTCCTCTTGGCCGATACTTCTTTGCTTGAACCGCACACTTGGTTGTTGCTCTTCATCCAACCCTTGTAGATATTGAAGCAAAGGTAGCCATCTATTACAGCATAGTGGATGTGGTCTATATCTAGTAGATTTCGCTGCCATGCATGACGATGAAACGTGTATGGAGGTTTCTCCAGTTTACCGTACGAAGGATGAACCATGGCTCCTGCCAGGGTCAGCATTGAAGGCTGACGAGAGGACACCAGCCGATTCTTCTGGAGGTCGAAGGTGTTGCCTACAATGAGGCCTATCCGTCGCAGGACTTCTTTGTCGTTACCAAAGTCTACAGTAACGAATTTGACTAGGTTGCTCTCGAGGAAGTCCTTAAAATCCTGGCACTCAACGTCGGCATGGCATATGTGGTAGACCAAGCATAAGTCATGCACGCAAACCTGGATCATGGCGGGCTTCTTCCTCTCTTCGTCCTTTAGATCCTTCTCTCGTCCCAGGACTGTGGTGTACTCAACATCTAGCCCAGCGACCCACTCATCATCTGAGTCTTCGAACATGCGTCTGAAGCAAGAAAGGCATCCTTTCACCGTCGCGGAAGAACGGGTGTAGATGACGTCGAACTCATCACCGGTGATGGTTCTAACCTTGTACTCACCGCCGATCGGGGAGATTTGGGATGCCATGGATTTGGGAGGAGGGTTAGGATTAGTGGAACTACCGTAATGTAAATGGACGGGACGACTAGGAGCGAACCGCCGTAGTATTGAAGGACGTGCGGGGACGAGTAGGAGTCAACTGCCAACGTGCGAATGGCAGGGTAGTGGCTTTCCATTCTCCCATGATATGGGCTTCCAAGAGCCCTTGGATCTGAGATCGAATGGTTGCATGGCGTGATTCTAGACCTATGGGTGAATATCCTATCCTGGAGGGTTATTCTGCAAATTTTCAGCAACTTAGCATGCGACCGTTTGATCTCAGATCCAAGGGCTGCCAGCAGCCCGTATCGTGGTCGGGCCTACCACGACCGTCGCGTCGCTCGTGCGGTCGCGCCCTTGGAGATTTAACATGGTGTGTTAGGCTATTTGATGTTGGCATGTCATACATAGTCATCACTTAGTCACTCATACTACAACAAGGTTTTGGCTATAAGGTTGGCTATAAGTGTATTTTTTTACTTCTCTCTATCTCTTTCTTCGTACTCCCTCCGTCCCATAATATAAGAACGTTTTTGACACTAGTGTAGTGCCAAAAACGTTCTTATATTATGGGACACAGGGAGTACTAGTATTTATTGCATTGCCAAGGAGTGACCTCTTCCGATGAAATGGTGTTGCTAAGTTTGCTTCATTTAATTAGCTATAGACTCAAAATTGTCTTTTCACCTAGGTACACGCGCTTAGCACCGTTTCTTCCTTGGGTCACCAAACTAGTCTCTCTCTTCTTGATTAACTTGCCACATCAGACTTTATGCCTATGTGGCAAGCTTAAGCACCTGTAGGAGCAAGTAAGTACAATAGTGCGCTTTACATGGCATTTTTGCATATGTGGAGGAAAGAGAGGCAAGGAAAAAGTGGAGAAGTGGCCTCTCATGCAAGAGCAGCCTCTACTACATGGTGGAGCATTGGGAGAGGCACCTGTATGGAGGTGGTCAGGAATCGGGAGACTCACGCCGGTCGTAGCGCCGCAGTTAAAATGATAATGGCAAGTCAAATCACGGGGCCCCACCTGTCCAGCAGTAACTCGCTGTCAAATCACACAGCCCTACGTTTGCAGCAGCCTACTCCCTCGTCTTCTCGCGTGTCTGTCGAACCGACTAGGCGGAACTGCCCCGCCTACCGCGCAGGAAAAGCCCGCGCAGTATACTCCCTCCGTCTAGGTGACCAAGGTGGAGAGGAAAACGAGAGAACTTAATGTTTAGTATTTGCTAAGGCTGGTTGTAATGGTACTAGCCTTAGCAATTTTGATGAGGTATCATAGAATTAAATGAAGAAAGAGAGAGAGTTGAGTACTATGTGTCATACATGGCAATAAATAAAGTACTACATGATACTAATATATGATACATGGCGCAGGAGTACTAAGTATTATTAATACAGTTTTGCTAGAACTCATCTAGATGAGATATAATTTGGTCTCATTCATCTTTTATAGCCATTGGATGTGATGCTATATAAGATGTGTGCGTGCTGACGTGGGCTGTATTTGTTCTTGTGCAACGAACTGACCACTTCATGTCATGTTTGATAGTCTCAAGTCATTAAAAGCATACAAGCCCCACATCTCTTCTTGGTTGATTCCTCTATTTATGTCAAAAAATAAGAAACAACGTGAGAGTTAATGCACCACGCCTATGCGTTTACTATTTTGTTTTCGTAAGATGACTTAATACTCACCTAGACGGAGGGAGTATTCGATTTGACAGCGGGCGGCGCAGTTCCCGATACGGCTTTAATGCAGACGAGGGAGGGAGTAGCGGTTCCCGATATGTTGAACGGCCAATGCATCCTCCTTCAATTAATGCATGAGGGAACTAATGGGAGGAGGTCCGGGAAAAGAGGCTGCACGATGTGAATGCAACGCAGTTTGCCCTCATTGCCCTCATATAAAGGCGCCCCTCCATTCCAATGCATCTACCACATCGTACGCACCTAAGCATTTGCCTAAGCACCTACACTAAGCGCAAAAGAGCTCACTCCAGACCCATGGCGGTGATGCGCGTGAGCGGCCAGCGGCTGCGCCAGATGGTCCACGACGCCGGCCTGCGGCATGGCGCCGAGGATCATCTCCAGACGGTGTTGGAGACCGGCTGGTGGATGGCCGCCGTCGACGCCAACTACGACTCTCAGTTGGACCAAATGATCTTTGCCACCAGCAACAAGTTCACTGTCCTCAAGAAGCTCGCGGACGACATCGCCGTACTCCTCCAGCCCGCGCGCTCGGGCTCCTCATTGCCTGCCACCCTAATCGGCCTCCATGGTCGGAACCTCTTTCAAGCACTGGTGGCCCTGCGATTGCCCGCCGACGCCACGAAGAATGTCCACCTGGAGGTCGCGCTCGCCGCGAGGCGCCTCGCCCTGCAAGAATTTGTCGACCTACACATCCACGTGTATGAGAAAATCGTGTACATAGGTATCTACAAGGCCAGTGAGGACGCTACGATGTTGGCCTTCCTCAACCGGCCGGAAGCCTTGGATGCCTTTGCTGAGAAGCACCTCGACCTCGCCACAAAAGCCGCCGCTCCTTAGCCGCCGGTCGGTGGCCCGGTGCACTAAGTTGAGGAGGAGGAGGTCGTACATTCATGGATCCATCTTTCTTCTTGCCTTCTGTAACCACCACTGCGATCGCATCATCGTGGCCTTAATTCTTATTGTGCTGTTGCATTCTCGTTCCAGTCAATACCGACATGTGCGATCCCTTTGCTTAATTATATGCATCACTGTAACTAGTACTCCATCCGTCAATTTATAAGTTGTGCTTACCTTTTCCATCAACTTCGTGCAACGTGCGGGCATCTTGCTAGAAACACTAGAATATGTCTATATAATCCGGATGTGATAGTCCATTTGAAATCTCAAAAAAGACAAATATTTAGGTACGGAGGGAGTAATATATTAGGAGTATATCAAAACAATAGTGATTTCTTTCAAGTTTGTGAACAAATACTACTATTCTACTACTTTGGATCCGTCGCAACGCATGGGCACATTGCTGGTAAAAGGAAAAGGCCTGCCGCGTTCGCGTCGCACCCCCACACGCCCGGGAATCGGGAGTACAACACGACCCGTCCGGCACGACACATAGCTTAGGGAAGGCGTGTTGCCTAGCATTTTCACTTTCATGTGGGACCTCCGTTGAGCAAACCGACACCCCGCCCGCCGCTGGGTTGGAAAACAGAAAGGAGGGGAAGATCTAGCTGTAGCACGGAAGCCAAGAAATGTGGTCTCAGACGGGGCTCGTTGATAGAGTAGGAGCATTCCGTACTAGTACTACTCCTACTAGTACCAAGTTTGTACTCCTAATACTATATTACTAGTACTACCACTATACAACTAGTAGGTACGTGCACGACACAACATCGTAGGAACAAAAAACGGGAAGATCTTGTTTTGGGTGATTTATCTTTTTTTCAATCAACGTAGTATGAATAATATGATGTGGGGGGCACCCATGAAGCTTATGTGGCTTGGTTGCATGGCTACGGAAGGTTAGAGAAAAATAAATAGATAATGTGTTTAGAGTGCACTCTACTAAATAGATATACTTTGGATCCATTGCAACGGACTGGCACATCTATATCTATACCCCCTATATAGTGTGTGAAAAACTTTGAAAGTCGGTCGTTGGATGAAGCCAATCCGACGGTACAAACATGGCAAATCCGAGCACTACTGCCGTTGGATATCATCCACCAGATTCTGCCACATGTATAATCTAGAAGACTCCATGGTTGAACTTAATTCATGACTAACTTTGCCACAACTAAGCTTAGGCAAAGTTATTAGTTCTACAAAATGAGAGCCACAAGTTGGCAAGCCTAAGGGAATCTTGCCACATTTTTTGTGTGTATGTCATGTGGGGCCTTAGTGTGGCTTGCCTAAGGTGTGGCTTGAACCAAACACTCACCTAAGTTATCATGTCTTGCTGTTTATGTGAGTAGTAGTCACTAGTCAGTGTTTGAATGTTGTATATATTGTTGTTTCGAACTGTATATTGTCTCGAACTACTGGTGAGCTAAATGAGGGCATCACCATTCTCCAGTGTTCAGAGTATATCTCCTTTTTTCAAGTTATATAATTTGAGCTCAGTGTCTTTTCGATGATGTACACTTGTTTGGGCCAGTGAGGTGTCGTTGAATATGGGCCGAGTAGTAATGCAATGCCAAACAGGTCAATTATGACTCCCAGGCCGGGCTCTCAAAAGATCCTGAAAAAAAAGGCCAGGCTCTCCAAAAAAGAAAGAATAAGGACTCTTAGGCCGACATGTGGGCGCCACCGGTGTTTTCGTGCGCTTGCGCACCGAGAGCATATTGGCGCGTGCTCGAAATTCATGCTACCTTTTCATCCCAAGTCTCCCGCCCCTCCCCCACCTATGAAATCTCGATTCCTACTCCAGTTCCCCCAAATCCCCCTCCTGTACTCCCTGTACTCAAGCGCACTATCATGTCGCCGGTCAACGCGGATCTCCGAGCCGGAGATTCTGAGGTCCGTCCTGCCTTCGGTCGCTGCGTGCTGTCGCTCAACAGTGGCATGGCGGCGCTTGACGACCAGTTTGCCGGCAAAGTGCTGATGGTAACCAGCAACGGCGACCGGCCTCCTGTCTCGCCGGACGACCTTGTCAAAGCTCTTGGCATTGCGCATGGCATCCAAATAAGTGACTTGCTCGTCGAAGTCTATCCGCCACCGGCTGATTTCTTCGTCAGGTTCCGGACAACTTTCGACTGCAGTCGTGTGTTCGAATCTTCCGGCGTTTGTTCTGCGATGGCGCACTGGTGAGCTTTGATCGGTGGCACCAAGGATGGGGCTCGGTGCCCTCTGAGCTTGAGTTCTTAACAAAGCTTACCTTCCACGGCATGCCTCGACGTGCTTGGAACAGCGAGTCCATGAACGAGCTTATCAACGACCTTGGAGGTGAGCTCGTAAGTATGTTTGTTCCTCCAGACAGCTGGGCTCTGAAGGTTATGGCATGGATGAAGAAGCCGTCCACCATACCGAAGGTGATTGGTGTTGAGATACCGGTGCAGGAACCGGGGTTGTACTATTCGTCGCCACCAAGGTCGCCGCGGACCACGTTAGGGATGTACCTGTATCAAGTGTTCGTGCATGTCGAAGAAGTGGTCAATCCATCAATCGAAGTCCTGCCGCCGCTGCTGGTGCCAGGGTCCGTCGACGACGTCCATTACAGGAGTCAACGTCAGACTTTCCCCGTGTTGCTCGGAACAATGGATGGCACTGGGCCTACTCCATCGCGCGGCGGAGGCCACTGCTTCTTTGGGAGAAGAGGCAGGGCTGGCTGCTTAGATGTGCTCTAATTTGAGGTAACAACTGAATCTTGTCAGATACTAGTTAAATCCGAGCTATGGGTGTGAAGCACTGATATGCCAGTACATTTGATTGTGACCTATTCTAATTTTGTACCTGAACTTTTTTTAGAAAGGGTTGTACGTCAACTTAATGTGCTAGCAGAACTTATTGTGTTGTCTGTCTGTTTTCTTTGCACAACATTCAAGATATTTCCCCGTCATTGATAAAGACGATGAACCATTATGTACGACTTTGTTGGTTTCAACATAGCCCTTCCCGTAGCGATCCACTGCTTCCATCCTGATTGTGCCGCCTGCGTGAAATATTTGTATGCAAGTTCAGTGTGCTATGATGTTCTATATGATTGTGTCAGCTATATAAGTTTTTACTGAGCATCAGCAATGCATATGGCTGAAAGATGTATTTACGAGCATCGACCGATGGGTCTCTCTATCTCTCTCTCTCTCTCACACACACGCACACACACGCGCACACGCACAAGTGGGACCCGTTGAATTATTTATTTGCTCGTGACAGCTTTTAATTAGGTTCCACTGTAATCTAACTTTTTTCTTAAGTTATTAATTGAGCTCAGTGACTTCAAACAGTTGTACAGAAGCCTTGTTTGGGCCTTTCCGGCGTCGCTGAATGTGGGCTGAGTAACCATGTTAGGTTGTACTGTACTACACAGGCCTTTTTTCAACATCAGCAATGCAACTGGGCCGACAGTTGTACACAATATCCGGGTCAACTTGTTATTCTCCGCCCCGCTGGGCTGCAAACTTTCCTAGGAGGTATGCATTAGGCTTAACAAGAAAATGGACTTTAAGAAATAATAAATGGGATGTAATTATAATAACTGGACAGTTACTATGCACCAAACACGTAATTAGTTTGAAAAATATATTATTTTTGGAATTTGAAAATTTCAATTTCATTACTTGTTGCGCGCGCAATATTTCATTGGATTTTAACGTAATACAACTTTATTTTGAAATTATATTTAACCTGACTAGAAATTTCGGATAAAAAAATTTCGGATCCCATCAAAATGTGGGAATTTTTTTTGAATTCTGTTTTGAGCGGTTGTTTGAAATTAATAATCGTTGTCTTAGCTAGTAGTTGGGCTGTACTTTTAACAAACTGTAAATGGGCTGTAGTAAATTCCATTAGAATTAAAGAATGGGCTGTACATTCTTACAAATCACAAATGGGCTATATGTTCTCTGCCAAATTCGAGCTGTGGGCCTACTAAGTTGACGCGTACCAAGGGCTTTGTCAACTTAGTCAATATAAATGATTCTAGCTGCAATGATCGTACGATGTCCATCCAACGGCCGTAGTGCTTCTTCAACCTCTAGTCTTCTTGCTCCAGCCGCCCAAAGCAGCGCTGGTCGTGTCGCGTGCTCCTGCCTCCCATGGCCGGCTGTGATGCCGCGGAGGCCTCACCGCCCCGTACTACACCCACCGCTGGCCAGGCCATCCCTCTACTCACCCACACCCCCTGTTATTCTGCGGCGACGGCAGCCTCACACCGCAGCCGAACCAGTGAACCCTCATACTCCTCTCCGCGCGGGCTTACAGTGCTGCGTCTTTCCTGGCTCCGCGTCGTCCCCTTCCTAGGCCTCACCGTCGTCCAGACCACCGCCCTGGTGCTCTCGGCGCGGCATGGTCAACGTGGTCAACGACCGACTTCCATCGGAACAGTACTGTACGTGGAGAGGCTGACAGCTGGGTCCAGGCGGCCGCAAGGAAGTGCCTCCTTATTACGCGCAAAATAATTATTCCTCCACCTGACAGCAGGGACCCACCGGACGGGCCACCTTATTTCACAAAAAAAAGTTTCCCCCTGACTGCTGGGACCCACCAGACGGGTCGGCGTATTTCGTGAAAAAAACGTTCCCCCGCTATCAGCTCGGACCCACCGGAAGTGCCTCCTTATTACGCACAAAAAAATGAATACTCCCCCTGCTAGCTGGGACCCACCATGGTGGGAGGCTGACTTGTGGGCCTACTAAGTTGACTGGGACGGGGGTCTTTGTCAACTTTAGTCAATATGAACGATTCTAGCTCCAGTGACCGTACGATGTCCATCCAACGGCCGTAGTGCTTCTTCGACCTCTGGTCTTCTTGCTCCAGCCACCCAAAGCAGCACCGGTCGTGCCGCATGCTCCTGCCTCCCGTGGTCGGCTATGCTGCGGCGAAGGCCTCACCGCCCCCTACTATTCCCACCGCTGGCCAGGCCCTGCGGCGACGGCAGCCTCACACCACAGCCGAACCAGTGAACCCTCGTACTCCTCTCCGCGCGGGCTTCCACTGCCGCGTCTTCCCCGGCTCCCCATCGTCCCCTTCCTAGGCCTCGCCGTCGTCCACCGCCCTGGTGCTCTCGGCGCGGCGTGGTCAACGTGGTCAAGGAACGACTTCCATCGGACGTGGACTGTACGTGGAGAGGCTGACAGCTGGGTCCACGGCCGCAGCAAGGAAGTGCCTCCTTATTACGCGGAAAATATTAATTCCTCCACTTGACAGCGGGGACCCACCGGACGGGCCACCGTATTTCGAAAAAAAACGTTTCCCCCTGACTGGGGGACCCACCAGCTACATCTTCGCACGCCAGGAAGTGCGTCCGGGCAAAAAAATGATTCGCCCCCCTGACTGCTGGGACCCACCAGCTACATCTTCGCAGGCAAGGAAGTGCCTCACAGTCGGGACCCACCTGGTCGAAGTATACGTAGCATTGTCATTCTGGTCGCGAACGTGTACGTACATACTGGTCGATGTAGAGGCACGCACGTGTCGTAGTAGAGGCGCGCACGTAGCATGTACACATATGTACAACGGCCAGTGTGCAAGAAAGAAAATACGGCCACGTACGTACATACGGGCAGGGTCTCGAACGCCTACTCGCGCATACGTACGGCCAGGGCTCGTGTACATGGCTGGGTCGGAACGGAGAAACAGTGTTGTCGTCGTGTTCATGGGGAGCCAACCAGCTGGGTCGGAACGGAATGCGTCGTCGTGTTCATCGGGAGGGCTTGGACGGAACAACCGATGGAAACGAGGCCTGGCGTACCGCAGAACGGAGGAAACGGCCTTGTGTTCGACCGGCCACATTTGAAACGGGATCCTGTTCATCGGGACGGGTCTGGCGTACCGCAAAATGGAGGAAACGGACCTCCTACGGTCGAAACGGGGGTCCTGTTGATCGGGAGGGGTGTGGCGTACCGCAAAACGGAGGAAACAGACTTGTGTTGGAGCGCTACGGTCGAAACGGGGGTCCTGTTCATCGGGAGGGGTGTGGCGTACCGCAAAACGGGACTCCACGGGACACTGTTCATCTCCACCGTCGACCCCCTCCAGCCTCCACGGGCTACTGTTCATCCACCGTCGACCTCCTCCAGCCTCCACCTGCGACTGTTCATCCACGGGCTCCTGTTCATCCAGCCTCCACCACGCGCTACTCCACCGGCTACTGTTCAACCAGCCCTCTCCACGGGCTCTTGTTCAACCACCCCTCCACGGGCTACTGTTCATCCAGCCCTCCACCGTCTACTGTTCATTCTGCCCTCCACGGGGTGGTCCTGTTAATCCTACCCTCCACGGGGTCCTGTTCATCCAGCCCCAACCGGCTCGATCGATCGGGGTCCTGTTCATCCAGAGGCAACACCACGGGGTCCTGTTCATCCACCCCCCCCCCCCCCCCCCCCGCAACGCTCACTGTTCATCCAGAGGCAGTATCGATCGGCTTCAGTTAGCAGCAGTAGCGAAAGAATCGCTTGATCGGGTTCAGTTAACAGCCATCGATCGATCGCTCGGGTTCAGTAACGCGTAGCCTGCAGTGCAATCGCTCGGGTTTAGTTAGAGCCCAACGCCTCGCTCGGGTTCAGTTAGAGCCAACGCCTCGCACACATGCGCGTACGTGTACGAGAGAAACGCGCATCGCTCGGCCCCCAACCTCCCACCGTAACCGGGAACTCCCCAAAATTTTCCTCGCCCTCGCTTCTACGATGGCTTTTTCCATCATGGACGGCCCAAAGAATGTCATGCAGTTGCGTCTCCGGCCCGCCCAGAACGAAAAGCCCATTTTGTGTCATGATTTTTTTCATATAAGTAGGAGCCCACCACATCTATGATGATACCGGGTTTTGTCACAATTATCGTCGTATAAGTGTCATATGTATGACAAAAAAAAATTCGTTCGGCCCAAAATGTCACGGATGTGTCTTTTTTTGTAGTGTTAGAGCATGTGCTTGTAGTTCAAATTTGAATTATGCACATTAAATGCCTAGAAACTCAATTAATGCATAAAAATGCCAAACGAACTCGGAATAATTCCAAATTTAAACACGAGACTCATGTACTAGTTGCATGTTCACTGTACGTAAATGTTCGAGCAATTCAAACACCATCCTTTCCCGCCGTAACACCATTTTGTCTTTCAAAACAAAATGAAAAAATCAGCTATACCACAAATAGTTTACTAGAAAGAATCGTGTGGGAAGCGACATAAAATATCTTGGCGCACCGTTTTGTCTGGCTTATGCAGGAAGCTTCGTCGTCTACAGTCCACCGCCCCCGCTTGAACAACACTTGCGCGCCAGTTTCTCGCGGCACCGAGCAAAAAATTTCTGCCACCGCGGAAATATCTATCTCCACACCCCCTCCATCCTACCAAAAGCCACATTTCCACTATTCCTCCTTGCTTTCGAAGTTCAAACCTTCACCGCTACTTACTGGCAGCTCAGCCTCCTCGCTGGCGACCCTTCTTCTTGCAGCGCTGCCTCCTGGCTGGCTACCCTTCTTCTTGCAGCGCCGCCTCCTTGCCAGCAACCCTTCTTCTTGCAGCGCCGCCTCCTTGCCAGCGACCCTTTTTCTTGCTGCACGGCCTCCTCGCCGCCGACCCTTCTTCTTGTTGTGCGGCCTCGTTGATATGGTCAGGTAATCCACACCCCACCCACACCATCATCCTCCTTTCCCGTCCCACATGCCCCGACCGACGGAGCGACACCTTCCACCGAAATCACTGCCCCCCTCCTTCAATTAAACGCCACCCACAGCCATTTTGCACGCAGTATAACATGGAGCTCAGTAGCATGCGGTCGCACGCGCGAACGAGGTCGCTATGCCTGCCATGCGTGTCGACCGCCAGATCTTGGAGGAGCACCTCCTCTTCGAGGCCACCGTCGACACCGCCACACGGTTGTCTACTTTAAAAGATAGTTCGTGATGTTTTCTCGAGGCCACCGCCAGTGCCTTCTAGTGATTTGTCCTCTGTAATGTTAATATGCAATCTGATGTTCAGTTAACAGTTTGGTCCTCTGAAATGTAATGTTTAGTTAACACTTTGGTCCAACAATTGCTACATTTTGTAGTACTGTTCTCAAGCATTCTTTGTTTTATTAACTGTCTTATCTTCTAGTACATGTTTCTATTCTACAATGTCGTGCTCAGTTAACTATTTTGGTTCATTTGGTATGTTGTCCATTTAACTGTTTGGTTCAGTTCTGCAATTTGATTTTCATTTGCTGTGGGTACAATTTTGTATTTTTATGCATGTGACACCAATCGAATTTGGCTGTACTCAATACATATTCTACTGATAGTACGGCAACTCTCAGTTAACCTGATAAGATCTTCCTTATGTGTGTTGCAGGGAAACAATGGGAGACACCGTGGTTTACCATCGAGGTTTGTTCAAGCAGGGTCCTCTGGCTAATAGCACATTATTGTGCAGTTGCAGGAATCATTCTAATATTTAGGTTTCTTACAATTTGGTCTTGCACATGTAGGTCCTGCTGTCAGAGGCTTAGACCCACTGTTTGACCCATTTTGCATATGGGGAAATGAGATGTCCATGAATATCAGTCAAGTTAAGAAACTCAGAAAGATTTTTAGGATGAAGAAACTTGCGAGGAATAACAACAAGATCTTTGTTTGCACAATGAAGAAGACATCAGTCAACTATAGGATGGTACCAACTCTTTTACCTTGTTTTTACCCCTTGCGCCATTTCAAAATTTACAACAATGATTTATGCATAGCTTTGTTTTCAGTACTTTTCAAAGCAGTTCACCGATGATTACCTCTCAAACCACCTGCATGGTCAAGAGGGGAGGAAGGTATTCATTCAACACCCACAGTACAATATTGAAGTCTTGCTGAAGAGGACGAAGGTTGGGCGGGCAATTATCCATAGCCACTGGCCTAAAGTTGCAAGGACATTCAACATCACTGAAGGCTCAATATTTGCCTTCCGCTTCTGCAGTTTCCCAGATGAGATTCATCTGGCTATTTACCGGGTATGATGGTACTTTCCAAAGGTCTTTGATGCTGCATGTGAAACTTGGTGCTGTTGTGTAATGGCATAACTGAGTGCCGAAGCTATCTGATGTAATTCGATTATGAAATCATGGTTGCATTTATACGGATATGAAATATCGGGCGTGTTTTATAAGAAATATCAGTTTGATTAGTACATGGATTATCAATAATAGGCTAATTACCCTGCTTATTGGGGTTTTCTATTGCAAACGGTTACTCAGACAGCACCGTGAGCGATGAACTCAAACAACCCGCACGGTTTCTAGAAAGTAGGCGTGTTCGATCAACTAACAATCACACACGGCTTCCGGCAGTGAACTGTTTGCGTTAGGCCACCTTGCACAAATGTTTCCACACAAAGAACTGTGTGTGATATACATACCTACGGAAATGTTTTTCTAGGATTAACCGTGTGGGATGTACATACCTATGGAAATGATTTTCTGGGATTCACCGTGTGGGATGTACATACCTACATAAATGATTTTCTAGGATTCACCGTGTGGGATGTACATACCTACGGAAATGTTTTTCTCGGATTACCGTGTGGGACGTATGTACCTACGGAAATGATTGGGTTTCGATGCCTCGCCCGATCGCACACGGCCCCAGCCTGGGTCCCAGGAGGGCCTATCCCTGATGATTTCTGGGTCGTGTGGGAAGGACCCCCCTATCGCCCACACTCACTTGGCGATGGTTCCAAATGCCGTCGTGGAAAGGGGTTAAAAACCATTTGTTTAGCACGTCGCTATACCAGTGGCTACTTCGCACTTTGCTAGGGGAACCTCGGTTTTGTGGGGGGGCATGCATTCATAGTTAGGATTCCCTTCGTGCCGACATGAGGGGGGGGCTTCTAGCTACTTTGCTAGGTGAACCTTGGTTGGGGGGCATGCATTCATAGCTTAGGATTCCCTTCGTGCCGACACGAGGGGGGGGCATGCATTCATAGCTTAGGATCCCCTTCATGCCGACATGAGGGGGGCTGCTAGCTACTTTGCACTTTGCTAGGTGTACCTCGGTGGGGGGCATGCATTCATAACTTAGGATTCCCTTCGTGCCGACATGAGGGGGGCAAGAAATACCGTGCGCTTTAAAAGATAGGTGCCACATCGAAGTTGCATTTGGTATTTGAACATCAAACCACCCTTTTCATACATAAATTTGGTTCACATGCAAGCGTGTTCGTGTTCTGACCCTCTCCCGCGTAATTTTTTGCCAAATTTATGAACATTAGACAAGTCGGATGACGCAACAGACACGGTTCACTCAAACTAACTGTGTGCCACGCCGGTGCCCCAGTCACGCACACATCCTCATAGTACATTGGGCTCCACGAGGGCACGATGCTTCCCCTCTCAAAAATATCTACCCACCTGCAGCTTTTTTCTGTTTAATAACACACGGTTATTGTGTTTCGGCCGTGTGTGATGTTTCTTGTTCCCCATCCCCGCCTGCATCCCTCAAAAATATCTGCCCGCCTCAAGGGTTTTTCTGTTTCATAACACACGGTTGTTATCTCCGGACCGTGTGTGATGCACCATCATCAAAATTTTCAATAGCCCCGGCATTTCACTCCCGCGTTTGACTCATGCGTAGTAAAATTTCCAGTACCCGCGTCATTTCCTCAAACACACCCCACGCCCCCCTCCACACACACACACACCAAAACCTCCTAGGGCGCGCGCGCACACACACACACCCTCCCTCGCTCGAAACCCTAGAAAGGTCCCCGCCGCCGCCACCGCAAGGCCTCCATGTCAACATCTGCCGGTTTTCCCGTGTAGCTTACCCACCGATCTCCATACCCAGGCCGCCCTGAGTTTCTTAGATGACGCCTGCCAAACGCCCCCTTTCCCACAGATCCCCATCCCCATCCCCCATTCCAGAGCCTCGCAGCCTAAGCCCAGCTATGCTTCCCGTGGAGCTCGAGGAGCGACTATCCCAAAAGAGTTGTATCGCGGTCTCTTCGCCCGACGTCGCCAAGGAAGCTGACAACCATTACTGGTCACAGGGCACTCAAGCAGTGGGCTAGAGTATGCGGGTATGTCTCGGACACCGGCTACGACGTCAAGATCATCGACAGCGACGGCCTGAGGCAGGCTATGTCACAGGTTAAGTGGCCCACCCCCAACCCCTCGAGTTCAACCGCCGTCGATCTCATCCATGGCCCCGCCGCTGATCTCCTCTGGCTCGCTGTCAACAATTTGCCATCCTACATCGCCATTGAGCCCCATTTTTCATTTCTGAAGGACACGTTCCGTGACGCTGTCTTGGGATCCACAGCTTCAAAGTCAGACCTCATCGACGGCGACCACGAGGAGGGCACCCTCTCCGGCTCTTCCAAGGGGAAAGAGCCCATCTGCTCTTCCAAGGGGAAAGAGCCCGTCTGCGACATCAGGGAGGACACCCTATAGCCGTGCTCTTCCAAGGGGAAGGAGACCATCTGCAACAACATGGAGCGCATCCAGGGTCCATGCTCTTCCCACAGGAACGAGCCCATCTGTGACAAGTGAGGAAACCCATGATTTGTTTTGTCATGCATCTTCACAGGGGGAAACCCATGATTTGTTTTGTTGAGACCCTTTTGTAGTGTAGTGAGAATATGTCCAGTTTTAATTGCTATATTTGGTTGTTTGCAGTATGCCTTGTTTATTTCAGTTGTTCACAATGTGATGCTCTATATGTGCAATTATTTACTGTGCAGTACATTTCATCAATCCAGTTTTAGACATACCGATAGGGATGCATATATTTTCTTGCTGTGAAGCCTGTTATAGCTAGCATATGCCTCTTTTAAATTTTTTGATTGTTTGGTTGTTTGTAGTTAGCATATGTCCAGTTTCAAATGCTATCTTTGGTTGTTCGTAGTATGCCTTATTTATTCCAGTTATTCCCAACGTGATGTTCTATATGTGCAAGGATGAACTGTGCAGTTCAATTTCATCAGTACCAGTTTCAACAATACCACTATGAATGACTAGATTTGGTTGCTGCATCTTGTAGTTAACATGCCTTTCCATTTTTATTTAACAATAACCAGTGTACTTAGACCGGCACAATACCAGTTTGAATGACTATGTTTGCTTGTTGTTAAATGTTAGGCCTGTTGCAGTTAACACACCTTTCCACTTGTTTTGCTTCACTAGCGTGCTTAAACCTGCACACTGAAGCTATCTTTTGGAGATTATTTTGTCTGCCATGGATAATTTTGGTTGATGTTTAGCCTGTTGTGCTTAACATGCCTCTCGATGTACCTACACAGGAAAATTTTGGGAACGACAGCTGTTTTCCATCGAGGTTAGTTTCATCCCATGGCTTATATATACTCTGTTCAGGATATCGGTAGCTGATACCATATAGGCCGAGGGCTGATAAGGGACTAATCAGAGAATCAGATTTTGAACTAAATATATCTATAACCCATTTATCGTTAGGTTAACTAGGGCCATATGTAATATATTTGAGTCTACATAGCAACATGCACTGTACTTAATGTCTAAATATGCAATCCAAAGCTACATAGCAACAAGGAAGAGTGTTACCTTAATGATTTCTAGATATATGTAGAAGAGCAGCAGCAGCAACAACAACAACACAACCCTGTTTGGATATTCAACTTAGCTAGAGGTTAGAGTTAGTTTCTAGCTCATGAGTAACCCTGAACCAACTCCATCCAAAGAGGTGTTTGGATGACAGGGTTAGATTGACAATACATGCACTAGGAGAACTAGCTCCAATTAGCACCTCTTGGGTTGGATATTTTTTGGCGGTGGGTTAGATGCAACTAGCTCAAACTAAGCATCATGTTTGGATATACTTTAGGGCTATTTGAGCCCGAACTAGCTCAAACTAACTCTAACCCATGGATACACATCAGCAGTTAATCAGCCGATAATTTGTAAGAATGCAATAAACTCCTTCCGGTCCATAATATAAGATGTTAATTCATCTAATATGTGAGTATACTTGATGGTATAAGATATTATAAAAGAGTGTTGTACTACATCATTGTGCCATTGCTGTTTAGCTTCTAATATTGACTTGGTGCTTTCAGGTACATATGTCATTGGTAAAGATCCGCGCTTTGACCCTTTCTGCGTATGGGGCAATGAGGTATCGATGAACCAGCATCAAGTGAGGAAGCTGATAAAGATTGTTAGTAAAATGGGTCAAAAGATGGCAATTAAACTATTTGTTTACACCTTATCCAAGATAACAGCGAACTGCAGGATGGTAAGTATGAACTCTGCAGTCTTCTTTTACTGCCCATAATGAGTTGTGTTAGATGACAATGTCTGAATCTTTTTCCTTTGCAGTGGTTGCCAAAGCAATTTACTCAAGATTACCTCTCAAACTACATGATTGGTGGGCATGGAAAGGTTAAAGTATTTCTACCAGAACACGATGATTATCTAGATGTTAACAAGGGGTCGGACTAGAGTCATGCGTGCCTTCTGCATTGAGGAGGGCACAATATGGGCATTCCGCTTCACCTTGTTCAAAAACCAGAATGTATTCGCCTCTTTCTTTACCGTCTTTAATAGTACAAGTATACAACTGTGGTTCATCATTCTTTATTTGGTTCTTATGTAATTCTTGAACATATGTACCTATGAATTGTATAATCTATTGGTTGTTTGAACCTGATGGATTTGAATAAAGCTGTAGCATACATTCAAATTTAAATCCAAATCCGGTACAATTTGAAATAGCAGCAATTAAATTACGGTGAAATTACGCCCTCCAGGTCGTTACAACACACACGGTTGGTAAAACACAAACATTTGTGATATACACCATAATCCGACACGGTTCATAGAGAGGAAACGTGTGCAAGCATGCACACAGTTGCCGTTTGCAAAACGTGTGTGATGTCAGACAATATCACAAACGATGCAGGCGAACTAAACGTTTGTGTTAGTTGCCTTATCATACACGATTCGCAACCATGGACTGTTTCTGATGAAGTATGCATCGTAAACGTTGCACCACAGAATAGCGTGTGCCATAGTTGTCGTGTATGACAATGTTACGATGGTTCGACGTTTCGTAATCCTGCCGGACACTCATACGATGATTAGCTAATCTTCTTAATTAGTTATCGCATACGGTTTGGGAAAAGCGAATGTGTGTGATTGTATGCTTATCATACATGTTCTATAATAGTGAACCGTTTGTGATGGGCCGTGCATCGTAAACGTAGCACCACAGAATACCGACTGCGATGGCAATGCGAGCACAAATGAGTAGGAGTATTGTATGCTCCCTATCCCTGATGGTTTCTGGGTCGTGTGGGAAGGACCCCCTATCGCCCACACTCACTTGGCGACGGTTAAAACGTCGTCGCGGAAAGGGGTTAAAAACCGTTTGTATAACAACGACGCGTACCAGTGTACTCATCGGCTTATTAACGGCCCATTATGGTCGGTCCATGAACGGACGATTCCCACTCTAGCCCGTTTACAGCCCATAATGCGGTCCGTTATTGGCCCATGTTTGGCCAATCGATCATATGGCCCATAGAAGGCCCATTGTTTCTACGGCTCGTAGAAGGCCCATTGTTTCTATGGCCCGTAGGAGGCCCATGGTCACTACAGTAGATATGTAGCCCATGGTTATTGTGGCCTAGTTTTAAAAAATAGGTTATTGTGGCCACTAGCAAACCGCGGAAAAAGAACTGAACTGACTACAAGCAAACAAATAAACAAGATAACAAGAAAATAAATAAGCAAGCAACTTACGCTAGGCTATCACGGCTATTACACATATTACATCCACTGGGCATCAAAGTTCGCCACCAGTGCAAATATGGGGAACAAAGCAGCATATTACATACACTGGTTGTCAAAGTTGGTGACTAGTGCAAATAAACGCTGCAGCAAAACAAGTCCAGCACTAAAACCACTTCACAAGAGCTCAAGAAACAATATCCTGGGTATCCACCATGCTGGCAAGACGCTTAGCAAGCTTATTAGCATTCTCTTGTTTGGCGCTTAAATCCTCCAGTGCTTGCTGTTGCACCAGAAAGTATGCATCTGAATTCTGCAGGGACTTCCTCAGTTCTTCGGCTTCCTGTCGTAGCACATCTAATTGATGTCTTTCAACTTGAAGCTGAGACTCAAGAAGCCGGACTGATTCAGGCAGCGAGTTCGAAGAGCTGGTGCTAGCAGTAGTGGCCAGTAACTCGAACACTACATCATGATAGGACTTTGGGGGTGTCTCACTGTCTTCAAGATAGTTTTTATCATCTTTGTTTGAGACCAACAGGGATGTCTCACTATCTTTAACCTTATCTGCATTAATTCCTTTACCATTGCATAACGGGGTACTCTTCTCCAATATTTTGTCCGCATTCTAAAAGAGAAACAAGCAGACACATCACAGGTTTACCATGTTGTATATGAAACTCATTTTGGTAAACCAGTTCAGTAGTAAGGTGGACAGGATAACAACATGAAACAAACATATATCTATGTAGTATGGTCATTGTATGGTCTATATCATTTTAGTTTATGTTGCCAAATTAAGATAGAGACAGTTCAAATCATATATGTTTAAGACAAAGCAGCATAGACAGAATATAAGTGTGGGAAACTACACAGCACTAACAACACTTGTAATGTGCATGGCATGAGAACATAACTGTTTATTCAATTGAAACTAAAATCAACATAAAGCAATTTATAACAACAAACACGTTAAAGAAACATGTTTAAAACATACCTGTTGCGCCATTGGAGTTTCAATTGCATCCTTCAAATTTGAAATTAGTTGGTATGAGTAAATACAGTGATGCAATAGCAAAGGAGTATGGACCATAGCTACGGAACCTGGCCTGAGAACAATTCTTCTTTTGCTTTTAGTGTTGACTTGGAGTTCGGAGTGGTGGTCCTCGTGCTTTGGGCACTACAATTGCCTTACTAACTGCTCGTGTTTGGGTGCTCTATGGTGGAGATGGTGATGCGTCAACTGGAACTGGGTTACTATCTGCTGGGGTTGGGGTTAGAAGGGGTGTAGTTGGTTCTCTGTCCAACTGGGTAGGGGTACAATCTGCGTGAGTCTGGGTTATGTGTGGTGGGGCTGGTTCTTGGGCAAGTACAACCGTGGTTCTATCTGCATCGACGGGTAGCATGATCTTTTCTGAAGACCATGTTTTTACTCCCATAGATACTGCCATCACCCCTTCCAATTCAATGGCTGGTAAACAAGAAAAGTAATTTAATGTACAGACATTGTAAGATAGGCAGGTGCAAATGATAGTAGGGAAGAAAACAGGGCATGAAATAATTCACATTTATGTTGTCTAACCAAACAGGATAGCATGACATAATTTCACATATATGATGGCTAACTAAACATGATAGAATGGCATACTTCAAAATATGATGACTATGTAAATAGGATGACACGATATAACTATACGATGTGTCAATTAAAGTGGTTGGCATGCCATAATTCACAAACATGTCGTCGATGGAAACATGATGGCATGATATAATTCACGGATAGAATGACATAATTCAAAATATGATGACTATGTAAACAGGATGAGATGATATAACTATATTATGTCTTTAGAAAATGGGTTGGCATGCCATAATTCAGATACATGATGTCTATGTAAACATCATGGCATGATATAATTCAAATATATTATTTATATACTAAGCAAGTGAGTAGAGGGCAATCACATATATGATGTGTCAACTAAGCAGATGGCATTCAGTATTGTGTATATGATGTAAAAACTAAGCATTGGAAGACAACATATGCATGATATGAGTAATATAACCCTGCCAAGTTTGAGCATACATCTCAGGGGGAAAATAGTACTGGTCATCTGCCTCTGAATCCTCCTCTGAGGAGTTATTTGTAACCAGCAAGATATCTACTTTAGCTGGTAGCATTGTCTACTCTGAAGACCTTGTTTTCTCTCCAGATTTTTCCATCACCAATTCAAATGGCTGATGCACAGGAAGAGCAATTGAATATACAAACATTGTCGACAAAAGGAATGAGTAAAACAAAAAAAGGATGGCATGATATAATTAACATATATGAGGCTTGACTAAACAGCATGGCATTGCATAATTCACATACATAATGCCTTGCAACAAGATAGCATTGCATAATTCAAATATATAATGCTTTGCAACAAGATAGCATTGCATAATTCACATATATAATGTCTTGCAACAAGACGGCATTGCAAAATTCACATATATGGTAATTAGACACTAAATAGGTGGCATTCACACAAAGCATGTCTAAACTAAGCAAATGACATGCCAATGCAAGACACCATATGCACGATATGAGCAATATAACCCTGCCAAGTTAGAGCATGCACCTCGGGAGGGAAGTAGGATTGGTCATCTGTCTCTGAATCCTCCTCTGAGGAGCTATCCGTAACCAGCAAGACATGCGCTTTGTCAGATAGCATTGTTTGCTCTGAAGACCTTGCTTTCACTCCAGATTTTCCATGACCGTGTCGAATGGCTGATGCACAGGAAGATTAATTGAATGTACTAAAATTATTGACAAATTTAATACGTAATAAAAAAGGATGGCATGATATAATTCACATATAAGATGACTGGCTAACCAGGATGGCATTGCAAAATTCACATATACGATGCCTGGCTAAAGAAGATGGCATTGCATGATTCACATAGATGATATAGAAATTAAACAGATGCATTCACACAATGCATGTCTAAACTAAGTAGATGACATATTTTATGTACAAAGTATGCAGTGCAAGGCACCATATGCATGATATGACCAACATCAGCATGCCAAGTTAGAGCAAAAGACCTCAGGGGGTAAATAGGAGTGGTCTGCTCCCTCTGAATCCCCCTCTGAAAAGTTATCTTCCTCTTGATTACAGTCTCGAATGGGGGAGGGGGTTGCTTTTGCGCCCACCATGGAGCGACGTCTGCATGAAATTTTATTGCCACGCAAGGCTCATCTCTTTTGCTCTACATGTTCAGTACCATTGTGTACAATAATTGACATGCATAGGAATAAAACATCGTGAGATTATGTAAGGAGTGCATGCACAAATCTAGAGTGATGGTAGCAAACTGTGGATAGGCCCAAAACCAATGATAGCAGGCAGATAATAGCTTCAGTTAAAAAATACAGATAATGGCTGCTTTAATGTTTGTTTCCACCCAACATGAAACTCATAGTAGACACCCGAGATTAACCAGATAGTAGACAAATAGTATTGATTGCAGCCCCAATATGTACCCCACAACCATTTAAAAACTCAAGTTTGAGCAATAGTTTGGACCTGACTCGGAGTCTAATCGGTGAACAGGATGATAAAGTAGTATGTCATCATGTTAACTGATGCATAACATAAGTAGACACGAAACAGTGCAACCGCTCTTGCGGACCCGTGTAGTCCTCAAGGTCATCTGCTCAGTTGATGATGGTAATGCAGTTGTCGTGGCTGCCGGTAGCGGGGAAGAAGATCTGAGGCGATGAAAGATAGTCTGGAGGGCGGATCCCTGCTGTGGTGAACCCTTCCGTCGTTGGAGCAGCTGAGCTGGGGTGGACCACAGTGTAGTAGGAGCGGGACAAACCACACAAGGTTTTCTTTGACACATATCTGTAACGGAAGTAATTCTGTAAGGGCTTGTTTGAATTGGAGGATTATAACAATGCAGGGATAGGAAATACACAGGAATAGGATAGGAATGCACGTGCAAAAACACATGATTTCTGCCAATCTGGGTGTTCGGTTCACAAGAATTGGAAGATCACAGGATGCAAAGAAGCATGGTGAGATTAAGTCAAACGACAAGAAAATGTACGGTTATAATGCTATTATGCTACTATCTCTTAGTCTTGTGATTCATGAATAGGAATTTGAAAAGGAGGACAAGTGGATATTAAAATTCCTACGGTTTTTCTTTCAAGGAGACACTAAAGGAACAAATCCTACAATTTTCCTTTGCTCCATTCATTTGAACCAAATGCATGAATAGTAGTACTATAGGAAACTTTCAAATTCCTATGTGTTTCCTTCACTTTTCCTTTCAAGAACAGACGATTCTAGTATCCAGGCTTGAACAGGGAAAATCCTACACTCAAAAAATGTTTTTGTGCTACTTCTAGTACTTTGGACCCAGGCCACTGCCCTACTAGCTCAACTCCCAGGCCCATCTACAAATGCACATCTCAAACACGCAGATATAAATAATAATGGCATACAAGAGAGTCCATCGTGGATAGCTAAGTTGCCTGGTACCTCACTGGTTATCATATAGTAGGAGAAACTAATCGTATTTCACGTTACTACGTGTGCTCAGTGGACAATATATATAACATGTAGAGTAAAAAAGTGATGCAACAAGTGTACAACCTCTTTGGCGAAGCCATGTCGATCTCAGCATGCTTGGGTTGGTCGGTGAGGATGCTCCGGCTGATGTAGATGTCAGAGGAGGGGAAGAAGATCTTAGGCATCTAGAGATGGAGCCAAGGGTACTACTCCGCTCTGATGGAGGGTTTCGTCGTTGGAGCAGCTCCGATGAGTTGTACAACGGCGTGGCTGAAGCAGGACAAGAGAGACAACGTTAACCTGAGTGGAATTCTTATAGCATCTCCAATAGATGATGTAAAATATATAACCACAAAGTTCTAGATGTAAAATACATCAGCCGCTCATCTCTGAACTTAACTATAGAAACTGAATTTAACTATCAAAACTGAATTTTACTATCGAAACTGAACACACTAGTAGTAGAAAAGCAGTAGCAGCAGCAGGAGCACCCAGAGCAGCAGCGCATGCGAGAGCTGGGGCAGCTGGTCGTGTAGCATCATCTCGGGTAGAAGCTGCAGGGGCTCGAGCGAGAGCAGGATCTGCTACTCGTGCTGCAGCAGCGTGAGCAAGAGTAGAGCAGCAGCGCAAGCAAGAGAAAGAGCGAGAGTAGCAGCGCGAGCAAGAGCAAGAGCAGACTACGCAGGGGACCGAGAGCAAGAGCAGAGCAGCAGCGCGAGTGAGAGACAAAGCAGCAGCAGCAGCTCCTACTCATGTGGACATCGCCGCCGAGGGAGCGATGCCGTGGAGGAACACTACAAAAAAATACACTTCCGTGATGATACGTGTTTGTCACAGTAGGTCACTTTTTTGTCATGCATGTACATCCATGACAAATTTCTAACAGAATCAAGATAGTCATACCTGTGCTGTCATAGAAGTGTTCCATGACATTAACAAAATTATCATCACGGAAGTGTCCACTTCCATGACGATAAATCACGCGTCATAGAAGTGTTTTCGTCAAGGGTGACTGACACGTGGCATCCACCATAATGGGGTGCCGTTAAGCTATCGGGTCCGGTTTTGGATCCGATAACCCATTAACAGCCCGGACCAATGGGAATTTCCACGTGTAGAATTCTGATTGGACGGAGTCAACACGTGTCAGCTCGTTAGTGGGTCAGATAGGCGCCTATGATATGTCGACACGTGCAACGGCCCACCACTGGCCCATTTAGCTTACAAAGGCTGGCCCGTTTGACTTGGTCAAAAGATAGCGGGCTGGCCCATGAAAAGCCTGTTAACGGTCTCTTTGCAAATAACCCATTTTATGGCCCGGTAACTCACGGCCCGTCAGGGCCTGCATGAAATCGGCCCAACAACGTCATGTGGGCCATCGAATATAACACCAGTCCGTTTCACTTTCGGCCCATGTATGGCCCACGACGTCTTTCGGCCCATATGAGGCCTTCGTATCTTTAGGCCCTTTAGAGGCCCACGGCGGCTCTAGCCCGTAATGAACAGTAAATTTCTTTGTACCCGTTAACAGCCCATGATTCACATGGGCTGTTTCTAGCCTGTGTTAGCTTTCGGCCTACTGACGGCCCATACGTTCTTGGGATCCTTTCCGGCCCTTGATTACTTCCAGCCCGTTACTGGCTTGTTCCCGTAATGGGCCGCATTCGGCCCGTGGCAAGAGTCGGCCCGTTTCTAGCCTGTTAACCCGTTGCGTTGTTTCCAGCCCGTCCTATATTCTGGCCCATTAATGACCCGTTATGCCTGTGACAAAATTAAGCATTTGCTGTCCTTTGGCCTGTTAACGGCCCGTTACCGTGCTGGGCCGATACCAATTACGCCCATCTACGGCCCATGTAGACCCATTTATCCGACGGCCCGAGGCCCACCGATTCTATGGCCGTGTTGGAGGCCCATTTAAAGACGGCCCGTAGGAGGCCCATGGATCCTACAGCCCGTAGCAGGGTCAAGGCTACCACGGTCCGTATATGGCCCATGGTTGTTTCGGCCACTAGCAAGCCAGGGAAAAAGAAGACTAGGAAATAAATAAGCCCAAAACTAACGCTAGGCTATTAAGGCGATTGCACAGATTACATCCACTGGGCATCAAAGATCGCCACCAGTGCAAATATAGGGAACACCCTACACTATACAAAATGGCTTGCTATTTTCTTCAGCCAGTGGCTGGACGTTAAGAACAAATTTTATATCGCAACATAAAAAATTACAACTCTAAAACAAAAGGAAGGTTGGCATAAAAGTTAACAGTCTGGCAGATAAATGCACCACCAGAAGTTCAGAAGCTCAGTTCATTTGACCTGATTGTTACGTTTTCATGCTGTATTGTCCGATGGAGCACCATAACCTTCGCCTTCATTTCTCCTAGGCTCCTGAACAACATAGCAAATGTCTGATAGTCTGGTTTCAAAACCATGCATATCTTCACGACATCAAACAATGTCTGTCCTTGTTTCACAAAGGGTCTCTGTTAAGGAACGGACTTGTGTCTGGAGCGCAGATATAACATTGTTTTGAGCTTGCATATCTAGATCATGAGGCAGTTTGGACAAGATTGCCTTAACAACCAACCCAGTATTACGCAGGAACGTCCTTTTGGCACTGTTAGTGGACAGGTACTGACCAACTACAGCAAGAGCTGACATTGCGGTTATAGTTGCCTCACCACCTTCAGAAGGTGGCCGTTCCACCATTTTTTCCATAGCTTCCTGAAAAGTTGAGTTTTTACATTAGTAGTACCAGAACAGAAGATATTAAGGAGGCAGCAAAACCAAACAAAATAGCTTTGGTCTATATACAAAACTTATTCTGGTGAACCCATGTAAAATATTAGTTGTATTTTGCTGCAAAGTAAATAATAAAACCATGTTCCAAACATATGACCATGTACCATGGCTAATGTATTGTCTATTTCTTCACATTGTATTGAAAGCTAAGGATAAAGAGACAAATTTTATAATACAGTAAGCATAGTATGACCTCATTCATATCACAAAACAACTGAGAACAGGCAAACAGGCAATTGTAACATTGTGTGGGCAAGTCCAGCACGGAACTAGATTATAGGTCAAGATCAAAGGAACATCACTCCTCTCTTTTAAACCTTGTAAGGTGCAATGATCTGCTAAGATAATTGTGTATAAAATTGAAAAGAGTAATAGACATTGGTTGCAAACCATGCAGTTCAAGGCATAAGTCAGAGTAAGTAGTAGTTAAAAGGCATGAGGATTAAGAACTTACAATAGCGGCTTTGACTGGTGTAGTCATGCCCTTCGTCTTGCTGGTGTGACAGTCCTTGAAGATTTCCACAGCATTTGGTTCAGGTACTTTTTGGTCCTTGCAGGCTTTCCTCTGCATTTGGAACAAGTCAATATAGATCTGATAATATGGTACAACGAAAAGAGTGAAACAGCAGCTAATTACAAGAGCCTCGCAGTGTGCAATATAGCTACGAGATCCTGTCGTCTGTTGGAATTTCACTTTCTTACGGTTGGCCTTGTTCTTTGAACAGTTCACCTACAAGAAGATAGATTTGTGTGGCACATGCGTAAATAGGACTTCAAAATGTGATCTGATCACATATATATAATGTACCTGATACTTGGATCAGACCAGTGTTTAACGAGGCCTCTCCAGTCTTCATCCGATATATTTTCCACTGGAGATGTTTGGGCAAGTTCACTGTTAGCCTTGCCTTCAAAGTGAGTTTTACTCAAGTTATACCGATACTATCACAGAGCAGACTTGAAAACATGGGTGCAAGCTTGTCTGGTTGCATCATCTTGGCTATCCAACTGGAACCTCATCTGTTGAAAATTATGGGAGTCTCATTATCAGCAACCTAGAAAGTATTGGACAGAGCAAGACGATATTACTAGTTTCCATACATAACCATACTTACAGATAAATGGTCGAGGAAGGTGTTGAACTGGGTTTCGTCTTTGTCATTCCTGTACTGAATCCATGTTGGGAGGATACGTACATGACACCTCACGGCAACCGCTGCCTCTGATACTAACTTGGCTGACTCTGTAGCATCACGTGGCCTTTTTAAACCTGCCTCAAAACGGATCTGCATTCTTCCTCCTCTAGATTTAGTAAACCTATCGAGCATTATCCCTGATGTTTGTTTCCTCTTGCGCCTAGGTGCTAGTCCATCAACGAAAATAGGAAGTGTTAGTGTACATCAAACTGTGAGACTACATATAAAGAAGCATGCAACTATAACTTGACTCCAGCAACTACCTTCTTGGTGTTGAAGCTCACAAAGTTCATCTGATCTTACCAACTCATCTTGAGTCAAGAGTGCTTCGGAAGTAGTGTCAGGTGGCAAGGGAGCTTGGGAACGTGCTGCTAGCTGAGTTGACCAACGAGTAAATCGTGCAGCTGGTGGTACTGTGGAAGGTGTTGCAACAACTAGGGATATCTCTGCTTGTTTGGTGGCAGCTATTTGTTTCTGTTTGGCTTGTGCTGCAGCTCGTGTAGCACGGGATATCCTGTCGGTACAATTTTCCGTTGGACTTTGACCTTCTATTGCACCATCAGTACCAGCAGAATCTGCAGGATTGTTCCGCTTCCCTTTCCCTGTCGTTCTGTGTTGCTTCCTCTTTCTCTGTGCCATGTTAAGTCAAGCCGACAAGAAAAACGAATAACAATTTAGTTCTTCAGAACAAATGTACTTTGATGTAAGAACATGGTGTGATAGACAGATATTGTATGTTCTAGAAACAGGAACACGTGTCTTAGTCACAAGTATAATGTGTAAAGTAAGCAGATGAAATTCAACAAAATTAGAAGCAATACAAGCTAGACATCATACATAACATGCAACCACATATAACAGTGCCAAGTTAGAGGGAGCACCTATGATGGTGCACTAGGGGAGACGTATTCATCACCAACACAGCTACGTTGAGTGTCTATGCATGTGTTGTCTTAGAAATCATCTTGGGGGGATGGAGGAGTAGAATCTGTAGAGGCCCTCCGTTTGGAAGGAGCACCTTCATCCGCTGCCTTGCTAACTTCCTTCCGCTTTATTGATTTTGAATTTTCAAGTAAAACCGACAAGAAAAAGCAATAAAATTCACTCTTCAGAACTCATTCGTGCATGAAACTGACAATCACTACTTTGATGTAAGTCAAACACATGATTCCAGGATGGAATAATATGAAAAACAGGACGGCATGGCATATTCACAACTGTTTGTGTAAACTAAGCAGAAACCATTTCAACAAATAAGAAGCAATGCAAGATAGACACCATAGGAAAGATGCAACCAATATGACTCTGCCAAGTTAAAAGCGTCCCATCATAAATGGCATTTCAACAAATTAGAAGCAGCGCATGCTATAAATCATATGAAAGATGCAACTAATATCACACTGCATATACTGAAGGTGTCTCGTCATATTGATTTATGCGGGATACAAAAAACAATAGTTTTATGTGAGGACATGCTTAATAGACAGATGTACTATGTACTAAAAATAGAAAGGCATGTCACATTAACAGGTATAATGTATAAACTAAGCAGGATAGAACATGCAATTTAAGCAGATTAGAAGAATTAAAATCTAGACACCATATGCAACATGCAACCACATATCATGCTGCCAAGTTAGAGCAAGCACCTGTGATGCTAGTGTAGGGGAAATGCGGTAATGAACTATAGAGCTACGTTCACTATCTTCATCTAGCCTTGCTGTTTCTTGAGAATCATGTGGGGAGGTTGACGCTGCATTCTTTAAATGAGGATCTTTTATCACAGTAGTCTACTGGCCTGACTGCCTCATCATAAGTGATTGATGAGGGATACACAAGAACATTAGTTTGATGTAAGAACATGGTTAATAGACAGATGTACTAGTATGTACCAAAAACAGGAAGGCGTGTCATATTCAAAGGTATAGTGTGTAAGCTAAGCAGATGCAATTTAACCAAATTGGAAGCAATACAAGCTAGACATCCGGCTGGAGTGGTGAGCATGATCATCTAGGACCTGAGAGCCTGGTGGGAGGCGGGCTGCTTCGCCACCATCATGGCTTTTTAGTTGGCTTCCAGGTGATGCATGTCTGTGCTGGGCTTGTCACTGGCTCGGCGAGTGCCCTGACTAGCTATTTGTCTTCTGGTGCTCCGGGGATGGTGGTTCATGTAAAAAATATCTTTCCTTATCTTGATAAAGACCGACTTCGGCCTTTCGAATACAAGCTAGACACCATATGCAACATGCAACCACATATGACAGCGTGAAGTTAAAGCAAGCACCTGGGATGGTGGTTCACGGCGAGCAAGATCATCAATTCCAGAGCTACATTCCCCGTCTCCATCTGCTGACACTACACCCTTTAAAGCCTTGAAACGTGTCTGGCCTAGCCGCGTACCATGCTGGAGTGACTTCTCTCTTCTCTTTTCTGCTTCTATCAAGGCAGGGTCTGAAATACCCTAGCATAAAAACACAATAGTGAGAGTATGGGTGAAGTGTGTGCAGAACTAGTGCACTGTAAAAGTAGCAGATAGCAGGTGGCTGAAAAATAAATGACACCAGACATATGATAGCTCTACAACATTGCATGGCAAAAAAAATTAGATTATACTCCGTATGATTTTGTAATATATGAGCACAGGAAATGCAGGTACTCCTCCAGCACACCACCACATGTGGTCCTATCAAGATAACAGTCGAGTGAAAATAAATAGGTATGTCGATTTTTTATGAACCGTCCAATCTATAAGGAACGGGCCGATGGCCTTCGTCTACCTCCCGCCAGTCACTGTTGACGATCTTTCTCGAACCGCCAGCGACCACCGGCCCAGACCCCTGCCTCCGCCGCCCGCCCTCCCCTTGACCTCACACCACTGCAGTGCTTGGCAGCGCTCCCAGGCCATCCCTTTAATCCCGGCCGACCTCCAGATCGGGCGCCAGTAGCTCTAGGACCCACACGCCCCTAAGATAAATATCGAGGCGCTGCTTCCCTAGCGTAATAGGCGGACTTGCGCCTGTTACGCTGGGGAATGCTTCCGTTAATTGGGAATCAACAGACCAGGAATTGAAATCCAGGGGGGCGACGGACCTCTAGCTAAGGTGAAATAGTATATGAGGATAAACCTTGTGCATCATGAGTAACTAGGAGCATCTAGTATCAAGAAGAAGCGGTCAACTAGTGTCTTCTGTGGGATGAATAGCATGCAAGTAGACACGTAAGATTTGCACGAATAAGGGAAGAGGAGTACCATTTTCGGTTGCCGGTCTGGTCGCCTCCACATGTCGCGCCGATCTTCTTCTTTTTGCCGGGGAAACCGATGTTCTGGAGGAGGGTGCAGGCTTGGACGAACCCATGGCCAAATTGTTGACTATGTTGCCGTGGCCGTATGTCGGCGGAGGGGAAGCAGATCCGAGGCGGCGAAGGACGGCGTAGCAAGAACAGCTCCGGTGCGGTGGACGGTGGCGAAGTTGGAGCGGCAACGGTGAGGCGCAGGACGGCGTGGTCGAACTGGCTCGGGTACGGACGGCTCGGCCTCGGCTTCAACTACTAGTCGTGGAGGGCGTTGCGGTTGAGGTTACGGTGGACGACGTGAAGGAAATATGCCCTAGAGGCAATAATAAATTATTATATATTTCCTTATATCATGATAAATGTTTATTATTCATGCTAGAATTGTATTAACCGGAAACATAATAAATGTGTGAATACATAGACAAACAGAGTGTCACTAGTATGCCTCTACTTGACTAGCTCGTTAATCAAAGATGGTTATGTTTCCTAGCCATAGACATGAGTTGTCATTTGATTAACGGGATCACCTCATTAGGAGAATGACGTGATTGACATGACCCATTACATCAGCTTAGCACCCGATCGTTTAGTATGTTGCTATTGCTTTCTTCATGACTTATACATGTTCCTATGACTATGAGATTATGCAACTCCCGTTTACCGGAGGAACACTTTGTGTGCTACCAAACGTCACAACATAACTGGGTGATTATAAAGGTGCTCTACAGGTGTCTCCAAAGGTACTTGTTGGGTTGGCGTATTTCGAGATTAGGATTTGTCACTCCGATTGTCGGAGAGGTATCTCTGGGCCCACTCGGTAATGCACATCACTATAAGCCTTGCAAGCATTGTGACTAATGAGTTAGTTGCGGGATGATATATTACGGAACGAGTAAAGAGACTTGCCGGTAACGAGATTGAACTAGGTATCGAGATACCGACGATCGAATCTCGGGCAAGCAACATACCAATGACAAAGGGAACAACGTATGTTGTTATGCTGTCCGACCGATAAAGATCTTCGTAGAATATGTGGGAGCCAATATGGGCATCCAGGTCCCGCTATTGGTTATTGACTGGAGAGGTGTCTCGGTCATGTCTACATAGTTCTCGAACCCAAAGGGTCCGCACGCTTAAAGTTACGATGACAGTTATATTATGAGTTTGTGATTTGATGTACCGAAGGTTGTTTGGAGTCGCGGATGTGATCACGGACATGACGAGGAGTCTCGAAATGGTCGAGACGTAAAGATTGATATATTGGACGATTATTCGGACACCGGAAGTGTTCCGAAGAAGTTTCGGATTAAACCGGAGTGCCGGAGGGTTACCGGAACCCCCCGGGGAAGTATTGGGCCTTGGTGGGCCTTGAGGGGAGAGAGAGGGCAGCAGCCTGGAGGTGGCGCACCCCCTCCCAAGGGGAATCCTAGTTGGACTAGGAGAAGGGGGCGCAGCCCCCTTTCCCTCTACCTCTCCCTCTCTTTCCTCCCCCCCTCTTTTCCTAGTAGGACTAGGAAAGGGGAGTCCTACTCCTACTAGGAGGAGGACTCCCCCTCTCTCCTTGGCGCGCCTAGGGCAGCCGGCCTCCCCCTTACTCCTTTATATACGGGGGCAGGGGGGCACCTAAGGACACACTTGATATACGATCTTTTAGCCATGTGCGGTGCCCCCTCCACCAGATTACACCTCGATAATACCGTCGCGGAGCTTTGGCGAAGCCCTGCGTCGGTGGAACATCATCATCGTCACCACGCCGCCATGCTGACGAAACTCTCCCTCAACACTCGGCTAGATCGGAGTTCGAGGGACGTCATCGAGCTGAACGTGTGTAGAACTTGGAGGTGCCGTACGTTCAGTACTTGATCGGTCGGATCGTGAAGATGTACGACTACATCAACCGCGTTGTGATAACGCTTCCACTGTTGGTCTACGAGGGTACGTGGACAACACTCTCCCCTCTCGTTGCTATGCATCACCATGATCTTGCGTGTGCGTAGGAATTTTTTTAAATTACTACGTTCCCCAACAGTGGTATCAGAGCCTGGTTTTATGCGTTGATGCTTTGCACGAGTAGAACACAAGTGAGTTGTGGGCAATATAAGTCATACTGCTTACCAACATGTCATACTTTGGTTCAGCGGTATTGTGAGATGAAGCGGCCCGGACCGACATTACGCGTACGCTTACGCGAGACTGGTTTCACCGTTCGGAGCACTCGTTGCTTAAAGGTGACTGGCGGGTGTCTGTCTCTCTCACTTTAGTTGAACCGAGTGTGGCTACGCCCGGTCCTTGCGAAGGTTAAAACAGCACCAACTTGACAAACTATCGTTGTGGTTTTGATGCGTAGGTAAGAACGGTTCTTGCTAAGCCCGTAGCAGCCACGTAAAACATGCAACAACAAAGTAGAGGACGTCTAACTTGTTTTTGCAGGGCATGTTGTGATGTGATATGGTCAAGACATGATGTGATATAATGTGTTGTATGAGATGATCATGTTTTGTAACCGAGTTATCGGCAACTGGCAGGAGCCATATGGTTGTCGCTTTATTGTATGAGATGCAATCGCCATGTAATAGCTTTACTTTATCACTAAGAGGTAGCGATAGTCGTAAAAGCAATAAGTTGGCGAGACGACAACGATACTACGATGGAGATCAAGGTGTCGAGCCGGTGACGATGGTGATCATGACGGTGCTTCGGAGATGGAGATCACGAGCACGGTGCTTCGGAGATGGAGATCACAAGCACAAGATGATGATGGCCATATCATATCACTTATATTGATTGCATGTGATGTTAATCCTTTATGCATCTTATCTTGCTTTGATTGACGGTAGCATTATAAGATGATCTCTCACTAAAATTTCAAGACAAAAGTGTTCTCCCTGAGTATGCACCGTTGCGAAAGTTCTTCGTGCTGAGACACTACGTGTTAATCGGGTGTGATAGGCTCTATGTTCAAATACAACGGGTGCAAAACAGTTGCACACGCGAAATACTCAGGTTAAACTTGACGAGCCTAGCATATGTACAGATATGGCCTCGGAACACAGAGACCGAAAGGTCGAGCGTGAATCATATAGTAGATATGATCAACATAGTGATGTTCACCATTGAAACTACTCCATCTCACGTGTTAATCGGACATGGTTTAGTTGCTTTGGATCACGTAATCACTTAGATGATTAGAGAGATGTCTATCTAAGTGGGAGTTCTTAAGTAATATGATTAATTGAACTTAAATTTATCATGAACTTAGTACCTGATAGTATCTTGCTTGTCTATGTTAATTGTAGATAAATGGCCCGTGCTGTTGTTCCGTTGAATTTTAATACGTTCCTTGTGAAAGCTAAGTTGAAAGATGATGGTAGCAATTACACGGACTGGGTCCGTAACTTGAGGATTATCCTCATTGCTGCACAGAAGAATTACGTCCTGGAAGCACCGCTAGGTGCCAGGCCTCCTGCAAGAGCTACGCCAGAAGTTATGAACGTCTGGCAAAGCAAAGCTGATGACTACTCAATAGTTCAGTGTGCCATGCTTTACGGCTTAGAACCGGGACTTCAACGACGTTTTGAACGTCATGGAGCATATGAGATGTTCCAGGAGTTGAAGTTAATATTTCAAGCAAATGCCCGGATTGAGAGATATGAAGTCTCCAATAAGTTCTATAGCTGCAAGATGGAAGAGAATAGTTCTGTCAGTGAGCATATACTCAGAATGTCTGGGTATAATAATCACTTGATTCAACTGGGAGTTCAACTTCCGGATGATTGCGTCATTGACAGAATTCTTCAATCACTGCCACCAAGCTACAAGAGCTTCCTGATGAACTATAACATGCAAGCGATGGATAAGACGATTCCCGAGCTCTTCGCAATGCTAAAGGCAGCGGAGGTAGAAATCAAAAAAGGAGCATCAAGTGTTGATGGTCAGTAAAACCACTAGTTTCAAGAAAAAGGGCAAAGGGAAGAAGAAAGGGAACTTCAAGAAGAACAGCAAGCAAGTTGCTGTTCAGGAGAAGAAATCCAAGTCTGGACCTAAGCCTGAAACTGAGTGCTTCTACTATAAGCAGACTGGCCACTGGAAGCGGAACTGCCCCAAGTATTTGGCGGATAAGAAGGATGGCAAGGTTAACAAAGGTATATGTGATATACATGTTATTGATGTGTACCTTACTAATACTCGAAGTAGCACCTGGGTATTTGATACTGGTTCTGTTGCTAATATTTGCAACTCGAAGCAGGGGCTACGGATTAAGCGAAGTTTGGCTAAGGACGAGGTGACGATGCGCGTGGGAAATGGTTCCAAAGTCGATGTGATCGCAGTCGGCACGCTACCTCTACATCTACCTTCGGGATTAGTTTTAGACCTAAATAATTGTTATTTGGTGCCAGCGTTGAGCATGAACATTATATCTGGATCTTGTTTAATGTGAGACGGTTATTCATTTAAATCAGAGAATAATGGTTGTTCTATTTATATGAATAATATCTTTTATGGTCATGCACCCTTGAAGAGTGGTCTATTTTTAATGAATCTCGATTGTGGTGATACACATATTCATAATGTTGAAGCCAAAAGATGCAGAGTTAATAATGACAGTGCAACTTATTTGTGGCACTGCCGTTTGGGTCATATGGGTGTAAAGCGCATGAAGAAACTCCATACTGATGGAATTTTGGAATCACTTGATTTTGAATCACTTGGTACTTGCGAACCGTGCCTTATGGGCAAGATGACCAAAACACCGTTCTCCGGAACTATGGAGAGAGCAACAGATTTGTTGGAAATCATACATACAGATGTATGTGGTCCGATGAATATTGAGGCTCGTGGCGGATATCGTTATTTGCTCACCTTCACAGATGATTTGAGCAGATATGGGTATATCTACTTAATGAAACATAAGTCTGAAACATTTGAAAAGTTCAAAGAATTTCAGAGTGAAGTTGAAAATCATCGTAACAAGAAAATAAATTTCCTACGATCTGATCGTGGAGGAGAATATTTGAGTTACGAGTTTGGCCTACATTTGAAACAATGCGGAATAGTTTCGCAACTCACGCCACCCGGAACACCACAGCGTAATGGTGTGTCCGAACGTCGTAATCGTACTTTATTAGATATGGTGCGAACTATGATGTCTCTTACTGATTACCGCTATCGTTTTGGGGTTATGCTTTAGAGACGGCTGCATTCACTCTAAATAGGACACCATTGAAATCCGTTGAGACGACGCCTTTTGAACTATGGTTTGGCAAGAAACCAAAGTTGTCGTATCTTAAAGTTTGGGGTTGCGATGCTTATGTGAAGAAACTTCAACCTGATAAGCTCGAACCTAAATCAAAGAAATGTGTCTTCATAGGATACCCAAAGGAGACCGTTGGGTACACCTTCTATCACAGATCCGAAGGCAAGATATTCGTTGCTAGGAATGGATCCTTTCTAGAGAAGGAGTTTCTCTCGAAAGATGTGAGTGGGAGGAAAGTAGAACTTGATGAGGTAACTGTACCTGCTCCCTTATTGGAAAGTAGATCATCGCAGAAATCAGTTTCTACGACACCTACACCAAGTAGTGAGGAAGTTAATGATAATGATCATGAAACTTTAGATCAAGTTATTACTGAACTTCGTAGGTCAACTAGATCAAGATCCGCACCAGAGTGGTACGATAATCCTGTTCTGGAGGTCATGTTACTAGACCATGGCGAACCTACGAACTATGAAGAAGCGATGGTGAGCCCAGATTCCGCAAAATGGCTTGAAGCCATGAAATCCGAGATGGGGTCCATGTATGAGAACAAAGTATGGACTTTGGTTGACTTGCCCGATGGTCGGCAAGCCATTGAAAATAAATGGATCTTCAAGAAGAAGACTGACGCCGATGGTAATGTTACTGTCTATAAAGCTCGACTTGTTGCGAAAGGTTTTCGACAAGTTCAAGGGATTGACTACGATGAGACCTTCTCACCCGTAGCGATGCTTAAGTCTGTCCGAACCATGTTAGCAATTGCCGCATTTTATGATTATGAAATTTGGCAAATGGATGTCAAAACTGCGTTCCTGAATGGATTTCTGGAAGAAGAGTTGTATATGATGCAACCGGAAGGTTTTGTCGATCCAAAGGGAGCTAACAAAGTGTGCAAGCTCCAGCGATCCATTTATGGACTGGTGCAAGCCTCTCGGAGTTGGAATAAACGCTTTGATAGTGTGATCAAAGCATTTGGTTTTATACAGACTTTTGGAGAAGCATGTATTTACAAGAAAGTGAGTGGGAGCTCGATAGCATTTCTGATATTATATGTGGATGACATATTACTGATTGGAAATGATGTAGAATTTCTGGATAGCATAAAGGGATACTTGAATAAGAGTTTTTCAATGAAAGACCTCGGTGAAGCTGCATATATATTAGGCATTAAGATCTATAGAGATAGATCAAGACGCTTAATTGGACTTTCACAAAGCACATACCTTGACAAAGTTTTGAAGAAGTTCAAAATGGATCAAGCAAAGAAAGGGTTCTTGCCTGTACTACAAGGTGTGAGATTGAGTAAGACTCAATGCCCGACCATTGCAGAAGATAGAGAGAAGATGAAAGATGTTCCCTATGCTACAGCCATAGGCTCTATCATGTATGCAATGCTGTGTACCAGACCTGATGTGTCCCTAGCTATAAGTTTAGCAGGGAGGTACCAAAGTAATCCAGGAGTGGATCACTGGACAACGGTCAAGAACATCCTGAAATACCTGAAAAGGACTAAGGATATGTTTCTCGTATATGGAGGTGACAAAGAGCTCATCGTAAGAGGTTACGTTGATGCAAGCTTTGACACTGATCCGAACGATTCGAAATCGCAAACCGGATACGTATTTACATTGAACGGTGGAGCTGTCAGTTGGTACAGTTCCAAGCAAAGTGTCGTGGCGGGATCTACGTGTGAAGCGGAATACATAGTGCTTCGGAAGCAGCGAATGAAGGAGTCTGGATGAAGGAGTTCATATCCGATCTAGGTGTCATACCTAGTACATCGGGACCAATGAAAATCTTTTGTGATAATACTGGTGCAATTGCCTTAGCAAAGGAATCCAGATTTCACAAGAGAACCAAGCACATCAGAAGATGCTT
This sequence comes from Triticum aestivum, assembly GCF_018294505.1. Lineage (NCBI taxonomy): Eukaryota > Viridiplantae > Streptophyta > Magnoliopsida > Poales > Poaceae > Triticum > Triticum aestivum. The sequence goes on along the minus strand of NC_057808.1, from coordinate 70,967,175 downwards.
CAATTCCATCCGGGATTTAGTCCAGGTGGGAGACATAGAAATTTGCAAGATACATACGGATCTGAATGTAGCAGACCCGTTGACTAAGCCTCTTCCACGAGCAAAACATGATCAGCACCAAGACTCCATGGGTGTAAGAATCATTACTATGTAATCTAGATTATTGACTCTAGTGCAAGTGGGAGACTGAAGGAAATATGCCCTAGAGGCATTAATAAAGTATTATATATTTCCTTATATCATGATAATGTTTATTATTCATGCTAGAATTGTATTAACCGGAAACATAATACATGTGTGAATACATAGACAAACAGAGTGTCACTAGTATGCCTCTACTTGACTAGCTCGTTAATCAAACATGGTTATGTTTCCTAGCCATAGACATGAGTTGTCATTTGATTAACGGGATCACCTCATTAGGAGAATGACGTGATTGACATGACCCATTACATCAGCTTAGCACCCGATCGTTTAGTATGTTGCTATTGCTTTCTTCATGACTTATACATGTTCCTATGACTATGAGATTATGCAACTCCCGTTTACGGAAGGAACACTTTGTGTGCTACCAAACGTCACAATGTAACTGGGTGATTATAAAGGTGCTCTACAGGTGTCTCCAAAGGTACTTGTTGGGTTGGCGTATTTCGAGATTAGGATTTGTCACTCCGATTGTCGGAGAGGTATCTCTGGGCCCACTCGGTAATGCACATCACTATAAGCCTTGCAAGCATTGTGACTAATGAGTTAGTTGTGGGATGATGTATTACGGAACGAGTAAAGAGACTTGCTGGTAACGAGATTGAACTAGGTATCGAGATACCGACGATCGAATCTCGGGCAAGTAACATACCGATGACAAAGGGAACAACGTATGTTGTTATGCGGTCCGACCAATAAAGATCTTCGTAGAATATGTGGGAGCCAATATGGGCATCCAGGTCCCGCTATTGGTTATTGACCGGAGAGGTGTCTCGGTCATGTCTACATAGTTCTCGAACCCAAAGGGTCCGCACGCTTAAAGTTACGATGACAGTTATATTATGAGTTTGTGATTTGATGTACCGAAGGTTGCTCGGAGTCCCGGATGTGATCACGGACATGACGAGGAGTCTTGAAATAGTTGAGACGTAAAGATTGATATATTGGACGACTATATTCAGACACCGGAAGTGTTCCGGAGAAGTTTCGGATTAAACCGGAGTGCGGGAGGGTTACCGGAACCCCCCGGGGAAGTATTGGGCCTTGGTGGGCCTTGAGGGGAGAGAGAGGGCAGCAGCCAGGAGGTGGCGCGCCCCCTCCCAAGTGGAATCCTAGTTGGACTAGGAGAAGGGGGCGCAGCCCCCTTTCCCTCTCCCTCTCCCTCTCTTTCCTTCCCCCCTCTTTTCCTAGTAGGACTAGGAAAGGGGAGTCCTACTCCTACTAGGAGGAGGACTCCCTCTCTCTCCTTGGCGCGCCTAGGGCAGCCGGCCTCCCCCTTGCTCCTTTATATACCGGGGCAGGGGGGCACCTAAGGACACACTTGATATACGATATTTTAGCCGTGGGCGGTGGCCCCCTCCACCAGATTACACCTCGATAATACCGTCGCGGAGCTTAGGCGAAGCCCTGCATCGGTGGAACATCATCATCGTCACCACGCCGTCGTGCTGACGAAACTCTCCCTCAACACTCGGCTGGATCGGAGTTCGAGGGACGTCATCGAGCTGAACGTGTGTAGAACTTGGAGGTGTCGTACGTTCGGTACTTGATCGGTCGGATCGTGAAGACGTACGACTACATCAACCGCGTTGTGATAACGCTTCCGCTGTCGGTCTACGAGGGTACGTGGACAACACTCTCCCCTCTTGTTGCTATGCATCACCATGATCTTGCGTGTGCGTAGGAATTTTTTTGAAATTACTACGTTCCCCAACACGACGACGTTGGGGTATCGGCTCCGGCATGATGGAGGAGGGCGGCGGTTGATGGGTGGGATGGGGTGGCGGACGGAGGACGCTGGGGTTTCGCGGCTGGTGGAGAGGTAGTTTTGGCGCCCATGGAGTACGAATGGGGAATCGGATGGGAGGCGGGGGGAGCTAAGGGATAACCATGTTTCGGTCTGGGACGCGCTTGTTTTTGGCTTTTTGGAACAGATGGGACGCGCTTGTTTGAAATTTGGGGAAAGTAAAAACTTTAACCCCCCCTCTTAAATTTCGGACCTACTGCGGGTCGGGGTAGGATGGTAATCCCAGGTGTCCCAAATAGTGGGCGGGAGCGATTTCGGCCGCGCGCATGTCTTCTTAGGCGGCCATTGTGTATGAATGTTTTTCGAAGGCGGTTGCGTGGCGTCTAGATGAAGCTACAAACCTACCCCGGTTTAGACCTTTGGACGTCGGGCCGGTAGGTTTCACGGGTCGGAGTTAGAAAAGTGATTTCCTTCTACTACCAAACATTGGTCTCACGCGGTTTCAGGCGAGTAGATGCTCTTTTGGCTCTTCGTTCGAAATCTTGAAACAGAAGCATTCACGTTTAGAGTACTCTTGAACTTTGAGGAATGACCTAAATAGACAACCTTAAATTTGACCTTGTATGTTTGAAAACCTCATTAAATTATCCGCTTCTTTTTGAAATTTTGTCACTTGAAAATCCTATAACTATGATTATTTTGGAATGGAGGAGCTAAATTTGAATCTATTTTGTACACGACTATATATACTATTATGTACAAAATCAGAGCAAAGATTGGTGCCCCCGTAACTTAGGTATGATTTACAAATGCCATGATATCGAATTCAAATAATTGAATGGACTTCATGTAGAATTCGATTTTTTAAAACCACCTTAAGTTGAATTCAAATGTATGCTAGTTCATAGCTAGCTATTTATAATGTTCATTGTGTAACTTTTGTATGTATAATGTGCTTTACACACACAACATGAACTATGCTCACGTTTATATTCGATTGCTAAAGCGATGCATTGTCTGGAGTTCAAAATACTAACTATGTGGATCAATTATGTCGAATAATAACATAGACATGCTCAAATTCGATAGAATCTAGATGTCTGATGGATCAATGACCGTTCCTTACGCGAATTGCAAATATCATGATCCCATCCTAATATTTGGATACAATTTATATCTTTAATCAATGTGTACATCAGTCTTTTACGTGTAGTTTCACTCTCCACCGGTGGTCTTTCACACATGCTCACACACTCTCTCCCGAGGTGTCTTTCTCGCAGACATGCTCTCGATATAACCCTCCCTCCCTCTTGTAACCATTTACAACTGTTTTCACTAACCTTTATCACAAGCACTCTTCCTCTCACAAGCATACACACGCACAATCCCCATCGACCCTTTCTATATACATAGACCTGCCTACGTGTCTCCTGTACGCACATTATCTTTAGGCCTGTCTCTCACGCATTGTCTCACACCTCTCTTCCTAATCTACTAGTATGATTCCAGCAGAGCATTCTGTAGGATGCCCCTTAAAGTTAGGTTGGATGAATAGTAATATCAGAGATAAGGGGTTACCTTAGTCCGATAACCCAGGGTTACAAATCCTAGCCGGCTTTGTTAGTGGACACAAAGTCCTCCACAATTCTTCTATCGTTGTCTTGTACGACAAGTCATCCATGGGTCTCCCTAAATGTGTCACGGGCCGACCAATGTGACGCAGGACGAAACCGAACCAAGGGCCTCACCTCTGCCCCCAGGTCTCATTATCTTCTCACACCCACACATACCAACACAGACACCACACAAAAAAATCTCCTCGTGCCTCTATACCCTCCCCCTTGCATATACACACTCAAGGGAATCTCTCGCCGTGGCATCATATATTAGTCTCTCTCTCTAGACCACTCTCATTTCTCATGCTATCTCTCCCATGCCCCCTCCCCCCGTCGGCCCCTCTATCCATGCCTCTCTTGAATACGTAATACACACACATACCTCTCTAGGCCCTGCCAAATACATCAACTACACATTCACACATGTTACATCACATACCCCATTGATCTAAAAAGCACTCTCTTCACGTTTATTTCGCATACAACATTCCTTTTGAATAAAGTGTGGTGAAAAAATTATTTTATAATTTCTACATATATACAACATTACAAAGTTTTATGGAGGAGTATGAACGTTAATTTGCATTGCATGGTGCCCACAATGATATTTATTCTGCACTGTGAATTTTTATATTTTTATACTATATATAAAGTTAGTCATAATAAAGAGAAATGAAGAGCATCTCTCTCCCCATCGCATACACCCCCTCTACGCCCCATTCACGTATGCACACAAACTATCTCCAGGTCCTCTAAAAGTAAGCCCCCAGCACATTCACACATGTTTCATCTTTCTCTCGCGATATATACAGTGACGATCATTGTATTTGGAGTGAAAGCACGATACATGCATTGGACTTCAGAATCCACTCATTACGGTCACCATTTAAGTTTTGTGGTTATTATACAGTCACGGGCTCACTGTACAGCTCTGTATTTGCTCAAGACACGACTAGTTGACCAGTTAAATGCTCCACATTGCACCTCTAGTGTTGCATCACATTATCTCACTACCATTGGGCCCACCTATCGGCTTGTATCTACTCTTCTACACGCTTATAAAAACAGAGTTGGTGATGATGGTGTGCCTGCCATCCTACAACATAGGCCGTCCGATTTATATCTGATGGATAGGAAGAAAACTATGGCAATTTTGCAAAAAGGCACCCACACACCTCTCCACATTTGCAAATAAGGCCTTCCCTCGTTCATCCTTTTCTCTCACAAGATACACTATTCATACAAATGCATCTTCATGTTACGTGCAATGCACGGGCATCTGGCTAGTAAGAATGAAAACAAACGACAAAAAAATATTGCACGGTGGTTCGAAGTCATGACCGCGGGCACAACGGACAAGGTGGCCTTGTATTGGTATGCTGAGCCGTCTGTTTTAACACACATGAGCTGGTGTGGTGATTATACACACACGCACGTATGCACACGAACTGCATGCACGCAACACTCACACGAACACATGCAGCCACGCACACACGCAACACTCGCACGTACACACGCAGCCACGAACGCACGCAATGACGCAACACTCACACGCACACACGCACGCATGCATGCACACACCACACGACCAACACACACTCTCACGCTCAAGTGCTCAACCTACACGTGCACGCGCACACACCAGGCCCTGACAGACACATACACAACCAGGTGATTCCCCCACACGGGTTGGAGTCTTGTCATGCCTGGGTAAATTTGTGTTTATCTGACCTTTTTCCTATGTGAACTGACATGTGGGACCCACAAGGAACATGGTTAGTTTAACTAGTCAACATGGTGCCACACAGACTATTTGGTCGGTCAACAGAGTGCAATCTGATGCTGAACGGTGAGCAAGTGACCGTATAATCACCGCAAAACGTATATAGTGACCGTAATGAGCGTATTCTGAAGTTCGGTGACCATATTACGCTTTTCTCTCTGTAGGCCCTCCAAAACTACATCTCTACACGTTCTCGCATGTTACATCTAACAACTATGCAATACAGCACGACTACTACACTCTAACACAATAAATCATATGTATTTTTAGTTTTACTAGATATCATATTGTTACTTAATTGTTCAGTTTCCATACATTAAATTTGCCTTTGAAATGTATGGCCAGTATCATCTACCGCGCGGGAAAAATCCCGCCCTTTCCTGTTTAATAGGGTTTGTATTGATGGATCGTGCGAAACAGCAAAACTATAGTACTATACAGTACAAGTGACAATTCACGGGGCCGCCGTGTCGTGTACTCCTCTGTTGAAAGAGTGGAGCGCTCGCTTTCATAAATGTTCTAGTCCCGTTCGCCGACATGTGGGACATCATGCTACCGGGTCCATGTGCCATACCGAAATACAGTGCAGAGCAGCTGGGGTGAAGCATCCCAGTCATGGCGCCGGCGTAGTAATGAGCAATGAGGCATCAAATCACAAAGCTGCACCTTTCCCACAGTTAAGTTGGAGGGACGAAGTAATAATGCTAAAAAAGAAGCTGGAGGGACGAAGCAATCATCATTTCACTCATTGCTGAATCTGCTTCTCCCTCATCTTCTTCAAGTTTTTTTATAAGATCTTCTTCAAGTTAACCACGTGTTGCTTCTGCCGTTGTTCTGCCTCATGTGGGACACGAATCGGCTTGGTAAAGCACTGACACGTGGGACCGCATATTAGCAAACCACCAGGCCAACATCCTCTAAAAATAATAAGCCTCCCCAACCATCCGCGCGGCAAAATCACCTCCTTTTTACTAATGTTGATTCTATAATTTTTTAGATCAATATAATTGAGATTTGTATAGATAGCACACAGGAGCAAAACCAAGTGGTACGGTTAAGGGCATCCACAATGTGTAGCCAAATGTGAAAATAGCTTTTGGCATCGATGGGAACCATTGTGGACGGTGCTGCCAAAGCCAAAAAGATGGAACCGAAGCTCCCTGATTGATTGATTGAAGGAATAGAAAAATGCAACGTCTCTCCTCTTGCTCCCGTGCTTGCACGGATGTACAGTATAGAGCATAGAGGCTACTCCCCTGTCCCTTCTATCACAAATCACAAAGCATTGAGGCATCAAATCACTAAGCACTGACGAAGCAACATCATTTCACTCTTCGCTGACTCCGCTTCTCCATCGTCTTCTTCGAGAAACCACCTCACCACACTAAGCTGGACGGACGACGCTATTGTGTACTAGTAGTACTAGTACATTTATGCGTCCTTTGGTTCAACAGACTTCCAGGATGCAAATAAGGCGGTTGTCTCGGCTTGCAGGCGGCACTTGCGTCCGATGGTCTCCCTCAACGGTGTTCTCCGTCGAATGCACTTTGTAAAACCACAACGTTCGAGATATCGTCGACGTCAACGCAATGGGGAAGGAAGTCAAATAGTTACTACCTCCATTTTTTTGTACACAAGGCCAGTATATCAAAATTACAATTTGCAAAAGGCCACTAACACTAATTGAGGCAAAATTGATGGGGTTTGCCTCGTACTACCAACCAAGGACATTAATATACCCTTGCATGCATGCGGAAGTGAGAAGGTTGGTTTGCATGACGCTGCATTAATCAAGCAATGAGGAGTGAGATGGTTAGCTCTTTAGGCTTTGGAGAAAAAATACGCATTAATTGACACGTCAAACGAGGATTTGTATCGATTAATCCCGCGAAGGAAAACCCAGCCTTTCTTTATTAACACCAGTACTCCTAGTACGTACGTACTTATCCTGTTTGTGTCTAGGCCTTGCATTGCCATACTTCGCCACACATTTTTGCCAAGCTTGCCTAAAGTTTTCAAAATGAAAAGGAGGTACACTTGCGCACGGCTGTCGTGATCGCACCGCACCCTCACACGGTCGCTCCGCACCCTCAGATAGTCGCTCCTGCACGCCGCAAACCCAACCAAGGGAATGCACCCTCACTGACACGTGCTACCGCATGTGAACAAACCAAACTCAGCCATCCTACCTCTGACACATAATTTTCGTTCATACAGTATGTTTATCCACCAGTATGTTGGGGAGGATCTGTACGGCCCGTGCGGTGGTCTATTGGGGAAGAAGAAGAGGTGAGGAAGAAGGGTTAGGAGACGTAGGATATTCATCCAACAGCCTGAAATGGTAGACTGACCCAAATGATGAAAGTCAGACGACTTGCATAACAATATATGTTTTTACACAGCAAAAGATCCCTACAAACAACAACATAGAGAAAAACTATCACTGCTCGCGGAACGAGACGGCCTCATCGTCTTTGGCTGGCGGCGCGAACCAGCCGTAGCTGCCGACATGTGTCTCCGCACTGTGGTTGTCCTCGGCCTCCAGCTACTCGTTCACGTGGAGCGTGCGGGTGCTCTGCACAGACGAGAGCACCACCCGGCTCAAGTCGAGGACGTCCGGTTCCGCCTGCGGGAGGGCCTCGATGGCAGCGGCATCCGTGCGCTCCGCGTCGAGTTGAGCCTCCGCCGCCCGGTTCAAGTCGAAGACGTCCGGTTCCGCCTGCAGGAGGGCCTCGATGGCAGCGGCATCCGCGTGCTCTGCGTCGAGTTGAGCCTCCGCCGCCCGGTTCAAGTCGAGGACGTCCGGTTCCGCCTGCAGGAGGGCCTCGATGGCAGCGGCATCCGCGTGCTCCGCCTCAAGTTGAGCCTCCGCCGCCCAGTTCACATCCACGACATCCGATTCCGCCTACAGGAGAGCCTCGATGGCAGCGGCATGCGCGCGCTCCGCGTCGAGTTGAGCCTCTGTCTCCCGGTCCTCCTTTAGTATCGCCAGGTTGAACCGTTGGTCCGCCTACACCATGGGGGACCCGGACGCCGGCACGAAGTCGACGTCCATCGTCTCATACCCATCGGGGGCCTTCTGGGCCGCGACCTCCGCCATGAACATTGGATCGGCTTCCTCCTCCTCGTAGCTTGGCTCCAGAGAACTCGGAGATTGGCCCGCCGCAAAGCGAGCTTGGGAACGGAGGTCTGTGGCGCCGACCGCCGCCGCGATTTCTGCGCGGCGCTCCGGCGTCAGCATCTTGTAGTACGTGATCTTGCGGCACACTATGGCTTTCCGACGAACTAGGGGACGCTTGATGCGGGCTAGGGGATCGAAAGGTGGGGGATGGGCTAGAGAGGACGTGTGGTTTTGGGGCAGTGGCTAGCGTATGCCGAGCAGCGAAGGTTCTGGTGTGAATAGTGGTTCCGGTGACGACCGATCAATCGGCTTTGACTGTACATCGCTCTTGTCGCGTTCGCATTGCACCCCGGCATGCTGGACCCTCCACGTCGCTCATCGGATGGAACGCGCATCGTCTTGCGTTTTCGCTCGCTTGTGGGACCACAGTTGAGAGCAAACCGACGTCCCCCCTCCTCCGCCCGCGTCATTTATACTACCACTCCCTCCGTTTTATGCGGAGTAAATAAAAAATAGAGGGAGTATACTACGGATGAGGATCCCCTGACGTGGCCGAACCAATTGAGTAACTGACATTCGGGGCCTAGCAAGCATGGGGTCCGCCAGTAAGTGAACGAAAGGGAGGGTAAGGTAGGGATACCTACGTCAGAGGATCCACATCCACCACTACTCCCTCCTTCCATCTACAGGGCCTAATGCGTTTTTCGAGGCTAACTTTGACCAAATGTTAGAGTAATAATATATGACATGCAACTTACACAAAGCATATGGTCAAATTCGTATGTGAAAGGAGCTTCCAATGATATAATTTTCACATTATACATCTCATGTACTATTAATCTTGTCAATAGTCAAAGGTGGTTTTGAAAAACGCATTAGAGCATGGTTAATAATATAGCCAGTCGATGGCTATAAGGAACTGCCATGTCATCTATAGCCATCATCTATATGCACTCATACAGTAGTGTGGTCTATTTCCCGCAAAAAATATATATAAGGTTGGCTATTGTATTAGTACTTTTTTCCATCTCCCCTCTATCTCTTTCTTCATATTTATTGTATTTAACTAGGAATGCGTATATAGCCAGGCTCTTGCATGAGATCTCACTCCCTTTACTTTTTCACATCTCTGTCCTCCACATAGGCCCTATATAAATGGAAGGAGGGAGTACTGTGAGCACTGCATACTCTACTACAGATGTTGTCAGTACTCCACTAGTACTATTGTTTTAACAACTTTAGTTGATTGATCTATGAATGGAGGGATTCAAGCTTATTTTTGTTAACCGAGATGCAAACGACTAACAAACTGGATTCGAAGCCACCTGTCATAATAGTACCTGCGGGTTCTTTCTGTGGAGCCTTCAAATGCAATAGCTAGCTGCCCAACGGCCACAGGCAAATCTCCATTTTCCAACTTATACAACTCTTTGGGGTCCAAAGATACTCGCCAGACAGGGAGCTTAAAAAAGTTACTATTGGACTGGCTATACGTGGCGAAATCCTAGTAGGAAGAGCATGCGTGAGAACAAGCGCATTCACGTGGTTGATGACAAACTGGAAACCATGTCTGTTTGAATACAAATCTAGGAGTACGTACGAATCTAACAATATTGATTGGGTGTTGTTGAATGTTGATACTTTTTTCTGTAAGTTTGATCAAAGTACACTACTGGAATCAGCTTCTTTGCCGTCTGCCATGGCAGACGGCAAAGGCATAGATCTCGGACGGCAAAGTCCTTTGCCGTCAGCCAGCGGACGACAAACCGCCCATCTGAACACATGCCAGCAAAGGCCTTCTTTGTCGTCCGCTTCTTGGAAACGGACGGCAAAGGATTGTGCCGTCCGCCGTCTGAGGCCAGCAGACGGCAAAGAGAGCGGACGGCAGTGGGGTGGGGTGAGAGCCGTTAGGGGGTTAACGGCGCTCTTTGCCGTCCGCTGGCAGACGGCAAAGAGCTCAGCTAGGCCAGCACTGGGAAGCTGCCACGTGGCCAGCTATGCCGTCTACCAGCAGATGGCAAAGACCTTTGAATCTTTGTCGTCTGCTGGCGGACGGCATAGCTGGCCCTATTTGCCAGGCCTATATGCTCACTTTGCCGTCTGCCAGCAGACGGCAAAGTGACAAAATAGGCAGCCAGTGTTCCCAGTTTCTACAGGTAGCTGCCACGTGTCCTCTTTGCCGTCTGCTAGCGGACGGCAAAGAGGCTATATATCCCCTTTTTTTATTTATATCCATTTAATTTCACAGGAATTCACACACAGATATACATATATATATATATATTTTTCACAGGCACAGCAGACATATGATGTATCCAACACATATTTCCATCCATGACAACATACATACATAAGAAACACAGTTCCGTCCATACATATTAAAGTAGTATCACAATGTTCATCCAATACATTGTTCCATGCATCCATATAACAAGTTCCACATTATTCTTCGATACAAACCAAAAGAAGAACAGGGAAACAAGCACTCCATCCATGCAAGCTTCCATATAGTGAATTAAATCTACAAAATGGGAAACAAGAAAATTAGAAGAAGAAGAAGATGCCAAAAATGGACAAAATAGGCTAAATTATGCCAAAATTGGACTAAATAGGCTAAATAAGAAGAAAAATGCCATTTTTGAGCTCACCTAGGTAAGTATGCCATTTTTGACCTAACTAAGATTATTGTGTCATTTTAGAAGAAAACAAGCTAAGTATATGACATTTATGAGGTTAGCAAGGTTATTATGCCATTTACGAATAAAAACAAGTAAGAGGAGGAAAGGAAGAAGAAGAAGAAGAAGAGAAGAAGAAGAACTTCCTATTCTTCTTCTTCTTCTTTTCTTCTTCTTCTTTTCTTCCTATTCCTTCTTTCCTTCCTCTTCTTTGATTTTCTTCATCTTATTATGTCATTTGTGGACTAAATAGGCTAAATTATGCCCAGAATGGACTAAATAGGCTAAATAAGAAGAAAAATGCCATTTTTGAGCTAATCTAGGTAAGTATGCCATTTTTGACCTAACTAAGATTATTGTGTCATTTTAGAAGACAACAAGCTATGTATATGACATTTATGAGGTTAGCAAGGTTATTATGCCATTTACGAATAAAAACAAGTGAGAGGAGGAAAGGAAGAAGAAGAAGAAGAAGAAGAAGAGAAGAAGAAGAAACTTCCTATTCTTCTTCTTCTTTTCTTCCTAATCCTTCTTTCCTTCCTCTTCCTTGATTTTCTTCATCTTATTATGTCATTTGTGGACTAAATAGGCTAAATTATGCCAAAAATGGACTAAACATGCTAAATAAGAAGAAAATACCATTATCACGGAGGTGTAGGAATGGTCGGGGCTGCGCCAGTGGCAGACGGAGGTGAAGGACCGGTCGGGGTTCCGGCATTGGCAGAAGGAGTGGTCGATGCTTGTCGGGAGCCATGCTGCACCAAAGATCATTTCTAATAATGTCTTGTTAGAAAGTTCGCAAACTGAAATGTGAATAGTAGTAAGCAACGACCATTCAAATCAAACTCACTGTGGTCGCCGGAGCAATCTGGGGCACTGGCGGAGGGGCCTAACCGTTTTTCTCACACATGGTCTGCACATTTGGTTCTCATGAGTCAGTCATATTAGATAGTAATGCGAACATTACGTGCATAATTGGGCTAATATGCACGAGAAACGTACCACGATGAGCTCTTATAGGGCCCAGCTAGCGCTGTCGTTCCGGTTCCTCTCCTCCTCCAACAGCTTAGCCGTCCTCTCCTCCATCTCCCTCTCCCTCTCCGCCGCCTCCCTTTTTGCCTCCTCCAAAAGTGCCTGCGTCTTCAATCTCTCTTTCTCAACCATAGCCTGCAACACACCACTCCTCGTTAGCATTGTAATCATCGACGGATGCACACACAATGTAATGGAGGAAAGGTGAGAGAGTCCGTATAACTAACCGCCATGGCAAGCTCCGCGGGCCGTGCACGAGGCATTATCTCAGGATCAGAGCTACTCTGGCGCTTCTTGATCTACGGGAGAATCTTAGGACAACGTATCAGTCCATCACCAATGGCTTGAGAGCCATGGGACCTCCCGCCACTAGATATCATCACCAGCTCTGTATCAAAAGGATCCTGGCTCGGGTTAAAGTCCTCCCCTTTCCTCGCCTTCCCCTCATCTATGTACTTCACAAGCTTGTGGTTTGAGGAGATGTTGGTGAAGCTCTCTGGATGATCTAGGTCAGACTCCGTGAATGGCTTGGCCTTCTTGTATGGGGCCATATGGGCCATGCCATAGAGTTCGAACAGACTTGGCACATGCTTCTTGTGGTGGTGCGCCTGAGAGAGAGGAACAAAATATTAGTTAAGGGCTCAAGCTAGCATGAAGAATGATATTGCTATGTAAATAGGTCATTTTGGAGCTAAGAAAGGTTATTATGTCATTTTCGAGGAAAATAAGCTAAGTTTAGGTCATTTTCGAGGTAACCAAGATTATTATGCCATTTTTTACCAAAGTATGCTAATTATGTCATTATTGAGCTATCCAAGGTTATTATGTCATTTTAGAGCTAATTATGTCATGAATGAACTAGCTAAGATTAGTTTAGGTCGTTATTGAGCTATCGAAGGTAGTTATGCCATTTTTAACTAACCTTAGCATATTAAGTCATTTTATAGAGCTATCTAAGGTTATTATATCATTTTATAGCTAATTATGTCATGAATGAACTAGCTAAGATTATTTTAGGTCGTTATTGAGCTATCGAAGGTAGTTATGCCATTTTTTAACTAACTAAAGCATATAAAGTCATTTTATAGAGCTATCGAAGGTTATTATGTCATTTTGGAGCTAAATATGTAATAAATGAACTATCCAAGGTAGTTCTGCCATTGTTTAACTAACTAAGCATATTAAGTCATTTTGGAAGGGATAAATGCTAGCATGAAGAATGAAATTGCATGAATCATGTAGCGAACCACATACCCAGTTATCCCCGTACTCAACAGGTTGGAGCTCCCTTGATGGTGTGGCACACCTTCCATTTGGTCGTCCTTATCCTTGGCCCTCTGGTGTTTGACTAGCCATTCGGGAGAGCACCACGCATCCATCAACACCTCCCAACAGTCCATCTTATCCACACACCATCTCGGGGGCACCTAAGTTAGTCAAGAGAAATTTCAGCGCTACGCCTACGAATCAAATCAAGAAAACTAAGTTCAAGGCCTTAAGAATAGGTAATTACCTACATGTACTTCTCCTTACTCAACAACTTGCCGCCACACTTCTTCTTGGCCCTCCTAATACCCTTCGAGGCATAGTAGTCTCGAACGGCCTGCACCCGAGCCTCGTGTCGTAAGTTCTGAAGTAGGTGCTTGCACTCGGTTTTGACAACCATAGACGCGGCCTCCTGCTCTCCCTCTGAAACCCTGTAGAAGATCTACAATCAAACAAGACAACACTGATTAGTACAATCACTAGGTAATCACTAGGTAGTGTTGACTTTTAATTCTGTAAAGGAGAAATTACCCAAAACCGAACGAACACCATGTCGGCCACCATCTCGCACAAGACACCGCCGACGATCTCCCCCGGCGGGGCCGGGGCAACCGAGTACAGCTCCCAGCTCAGTGCTAGCTGTGGAACCTGACCCTCACCGGGCAATGTGACCCACCCAGGGAAGTGCTGCCGGCAAATCACACCAAGGACCTGGTGTGGCCTGCGGACACCACGGGGTGTACCCAGCCCCTGCAGTATGACAAGGCCAATGCATTAGATATTAATTTGAAGGAACATGAAGGCAAAAGGTTAAAAAAATATTAAATGCACTTACTTCAACCCTTTAGGCGCAATCAACCACCTCTGGTCGGGGCTCGCCTGCACGGGCGGGAGCTTTGTATAGCCACGCTTGTAGACCTTCTTGCCCTTCTCAACCAGCTCGTCGTCGCTCTAGCTATCATCAGAAAGGTGTCCTCGCTACCATCAGTAGGGCCACTAGCCTCCGGAGTCTCGTGGGAAGAAGCCTCCAGGATCGGAGTTTTCTAGGACGAAGACCCCGTGACCGGAGTGTTCTGGGACAAAGACTCTAGGACCGGACTAACGTGGGGCGAAGGATCGGTGACCCGAGTCTGGTGGGGCGAAGGATCAGCGACCGGAGGCTCATGGACCGGAGTCCGAGGGTCCACATAAGACGGAGCAGTCCTGTGGTCGGGTGAATCAGCTGAGGGTGGCGGCGAGGAAGGCGTAGCAGCCTTCCTACCTCTCCCGCTGCCACGTCCACCTCTACCAGCCTTCTTCGTCCTCCCCCAACCTCTCCCAGACGTAGAAGAAGCGCCCGCCGCAGCTGTCTGCATACTGTCCTGCACCGCTCTCCGGAGGGGCTGCGCTGCAATAATGAAACCACCCCTCCAGTAGCGCTCGCAGGAGGCTCGGGGCGCTCTGGACCCTTGCCCATCATCCTGTCAACACCTGCAATGACAAAAAGTAAACAAAATTAGTACAACATAAACAATTTGGATACCTGACATGAACATAATAATATGTATATAATTTAAGTGTATCATCATCATGAACATAATAAAAAATTGAAAGTTACTAATATTACTCTGAATCGTCTATATATGCTCCGGGATCATTAAATGCAGGGTGTCGGGGTCGGGGTATTAGGGTGTCGGGGTCGGGGTCCGGGTGTGGGTCGGGGTGTGGTGTCAGGGTGTCGGGGGTCGGGGGTCGGGATGGGGGGTCGAGGTGTCGGTGGTCGGGGTCGGGGTCAGGGTGTTGGTAGTCGGGGTCTCAGGTGTCGGGGTGACGGTGGTCGGGGTCGGGGTCGGGGTGTCGGTGGTCGGGGTCGGGGTCGGGGTGTGGTGTCAGGGTGTCGGGGTTGGGGTGTCGTGCCGGGGTGTCGTGTCGGGGTCGGGGCTGTCAGGGTGTCGGGGTCGGGGTGTGGTGTCAGGGTGTCGGGGGTCGGGGGTCGGGGTGGGGGGGTCGGGGTGTCGATTGTCGGGGTCAGGGTGTCGGTGGTCTTATTCTTCTCCTCCTCTCCTCTAGCTTTCTTCTACTCCTCCTCCTCTTCTCATTCTTCTTCTTCTTCTTCTTCTTCTTCTTCTTCTTCTTCTTCTCCTTTTTCCTCTTCTTAAACCTAGCACTAATTAACCTAAAACAAAACAGGAAAAAACTACACCTAAACCTAGCTATTCTTCTTCTCCTCCTCTTCTTCTAATTATTCTTAGTTTTTGTCATGGCTAAACATAAACCTAAAACTAAACTAAACCTAAGACCAAACTAAAAGTAATCTAAACTAAATATAAAACAAAACTAACAGTAATCTAAACTAAACTAAATCTAAAACAAAACTAAAAGTAATCTAAACTAAAAAATAGAAAGAAAAAAACAGAAAAAAGGAGAAGAGGGGTGCGGCCGGGGCTCACCTGCGGCAGGGGTGGGATGGCCTGCGGCAGGCCCAGGGGCGCCGGGCAGCGGGGTTGCTCGGCGGCGGAGGGGCGCTGGCCAGGCGGAGGGGGCGCCGGGCGGTGGTGGCGATGGTTCCATAGGGCTCCGGGGCGGCGGGGTGGCGCTGGCCTGGCGGACGGGGCACCGGGCGGTGGTGGCGACGGGGCCGCAGGGCTCCGGGTGGCGGGGTGGTGCTGCGGCAGGGTGGGGCGGCGGCAGCGGGGGGGCAGCGGTGGGGCGGCGCTGGCCGGGCGGAGGGGGCGCCGGGCGGTGGTGGCGACGGGGCCGCAGGGCTCCGGGGCGGCGGGGTGGTGCTGCGGCGGGGTGGGGTGACGGCAGCGTCCAGGCGGCGGCGGTGCTCGACGGCGGCGGTTCGGGCACGGGCGCGGTTGAGTTGGGGGCGCGGGGTGAGAGAGGGGGGTGGGGCCAGAGAGACAGAGAGCGCGCATAGGAGGGGGGGACGGCCGTTAGCTGGGCCATTTCTTTGCCGTCCGCTAGCGGACGGCAAAGGTCCAGAAGGCAGACGGCAAAGAAGCTGACCTAGCCATGCCGTGCCCTGTGCGGCCCACTTGGCTCTTTTTCGTCTGCCTTCTAGCTGTTTGCCATTAGCTGGCTGACGGCAAAGAGGCAGCTGACGGCAAATAGCATTTTTGCCATCAGCCCTTTCTTTGTCGTCTGGTTCGCGGAAGCGGACGGCAAAGAGGCTCTTTGCCGTCAGCTGGCAGACGGCAAAATCCCATATTCCAATAGTGGTAGAGATACTTTGACTACACATAAAACTTATATGTAAACTACTAGAAAGGATCGGAGGGAGTATATTGTACGTTCAAGAGCGAAACGAACATTGAGTGCCCTTTATATATGATTTGTGGATGCTATGATCATTGGTTCAAAATTTTGAATCCGTCTTACGTATCACACATGCACCCACTCGTTCTCTCTCGATTTCATCTCGGGGTCCGGAGATCGATTGAAAGGGGACTAGGGTGGGTACAATACGATCATTTCGCTTATGAACGTTCAATATACTCCCTCTGATCCCCACAGACCCCCCCCCCCCCCGCCGGTCATTTCTATCATAGAAACAGACCAAACCTTTATCTCCTTGCACGACACGCAAATTGATCTCTCAACATCAATCGATCTCGTCAAGATGTGTCGGGGCATGAACCGAATGGGATGTCAAAACTAAGACGGGAAGCGACACGTAGTGGAGGCAAAGTGAAACTTTAAACGAACCGTTTGTTTGTATGCATGTCGGACAAATTACAACATTGGAAATACAAGAATTGTCTAGGCCCACATGCAAATGATACTCGGCGGAATGTTCAAATGAGCCATGCGGGAGCGACACGCCCATCGTCGCTTTACATGGTGGGTTTTAGTGTGTCGAGGGTGGCATTAGCGCTGTGGCACGACCAGCAGATCAACAACCGGCTCGTCAAGGATGCACGGGGCGCCGAAGTGCGCGCGCGCCGCAACACGTCCGCGGAGTGGTGTTGCGCGGCCAACTGCATCCCCGGGACCTCAGACCATGCCGGGTCGTCTTGCTTTTTTGATGACATGTGGGGTCGCATGTGATAAAAGGGCATCTCCAACATTGCCACGACCGCAGCTGACTACCCTGGCACACCAAACACCCTCGTCCCTCGCGCAGTCGCGCAGTGCGTTCCCAGCCGGCGCCAGCTGCCCGCATTCATGTCGTCTGTCCGTATGCCGTCGTTAAGCGGCTCGGTGCTCGAGGAACCAACTCCGGCGACTTAACGATGCACCCGGAAGCTTGGCCTCACCAGAATGCGCTACTTAAAGCGGCAACGCCCAGCTAACCTCCACACCATGGCGCATCGTCCTGCTACCTGGCACCACATCCACCATGACCGCGAGCGCGAACGCTCTACGGGAGAGCTTGTCTTCAGGGATGAAGCTCGAGGTCGCCGCCCTCGCTCAAGTCACCACACAAGCGGTGGCCACACTGCCGGCTGACGACGGAAGCACCGTCAGCCACGCGTCCTACTTGCCGCCGTCCAACGTCCGGCACCGCCGAGGTCGGGGACTCCTCCGAGGATGAGTAGGGCATGGGAGGCAGCAGGGCATGGTGTGCCAACTGGACGATCCGTCTCCTGTGTTCTATTGTTCCTCGTCGGAGACCGCACGTTCACTTCACGGGTCTTGAACCCCGCCCCCATACATGGACATCGTAGATGGAGGACGTCGGTCGCCGCTGTAGAATAGGTTTAGGGTTGGGTTTATTTTATTTTTCTGTCCTATAAAAGTTCGAAATGTAATGAAACTCTGTCGTGTTTGCATTAATCTCGGCCGGTGTATATGAACTTTCACAATAATATAGTATATTGTAGGAGTACTAGCAAGATGCACGTGCGTTGCACGGAACATCTAGATCTTGTGTGAGAAAAGGATGAACGAGGGAAGGCCTTATCTGCAAATGTGGAGAGGAGTGCGGGTAAATTTTCATAGTTTCCTTCCTATCCGTTAGATATAGATCGAACGGCCTATGTTGCAGGATGGCAGGCACACAATCATCACCAACTCTGCTTTTTATTATACTGAGACAAAGCTAACATGCGAAGTAAAATAAACATATAGTCTACATACACAATTTATCTTAGGCACTCCAATAGTACGTCCACTACACATTCACGCATTTCACATCTTTCTACATCTACGAGAACCTACAAAAGGGTTAACGTAAATTGCTTCTCTCTCTCCTCCTTGATTTTCATGGTGGTGGGCCCCTCCCTCCCCCAATCTACAATCAACAGCTCACACGTTTCACATTACGTTAATTACGTAACTCGGATTACGCAGGTGTAGCATTACTCATCCTAAAAAACCCAATTAAGCCAACCTCCCAGCATATCGAGCGGGAAAAGACCCGACCGCACCGTTTTAGTCGGGATTACCGGATTACTAGTAGTAGTAACAATGGATCGCGCGAAGCACCAAGTTTTTTTCTTTAGGGGGCGAAGCACCTAGTTTATAAAAATGAAAAAAGGAGCTACACTAACAGCACCCCTGTCGCGGTCGCATTGCACCCCACACACCTTCGGTCCTGCAGACGGCTCACGCAAATGGAACGCGCTTCGGCTTGCCTCTTCACTGACACGTGGGACTGCACTTGGAGAAACCGACCATGCGCCAAACTCCCCCCGCCCACCGTGCCAAAATCCCCCCCTCCAAAAAAATTCCCCCCAAATCCCAAATTCAACCGCCCTTCGGCCAACTAGCCAATAATATTCCCCAAACCCCCCTCCCCCCGTCCCCCTCCACTCCATTCGCTCCGCCAAAGCCACCCTCCCCGCCGCGCCGATACTTCGGCGCCGCGGTTCGTCGAGTGGACGCACGTCGATCCTCTTGCTCCCACGGTATGCTCTCGTAGACTGCCGTCCTCTAGCCGCGCCGCCACCGGTGGCGTCGTTCTTGTGGAGGCGCACGGCGGTCAGCGCTGCCACCGCTGGCGACGCTCATGTGGAGACGCACGGTGGTCAGCTTCTCCCACGGTACACGCATTCTAGACTGAGGCCCCGTGCATGTCGGTGTAGCGCTGAATGTTAGCTGATAGACGGTGTTAATCTCTCTGTTTGCCGAAGTAGTTTACACTCAATATGCTCTACTTAAGAAGCTTCCTTGCCCTGTTCTGCACTCAATCTGCTTAGCTGAGATGGCATGCCAAGCCCGATTATTTGCTTAAATATCCTGCCATATATTTATTGTGACGTAGATTGCCATGGTCTAGTAGCCAATCTGTTAGGTGAAATAGATGTACACCGTTTTATACTCGATCTTTGTTGCTACGATGGCCTTCGATAGTTCGATGGCTGTGTGCTCGGCCACATTGACTGCTGAAACAGCCTGCCATAATTTAGCACTCAAATCTGTTTGCTGAATTAGCTTTAGATATATCTCGTTACTTAGATCTGCTCGTCCAAATATCTTGTCATAGCTTTAGACATTGACCTAGGTATTTTTTCTGGACTTCATAAAAAAGCATATATGTTTTTCCTGTAATATCTAGTAGAAGACCTAATTTGTATGTCTAACAGATGGACGGGACTTGGATAACTTCTGCTCGAAGATTCTCCGCTGCATATGTCGAGGGGCTTGAAAACTTCATGAACTTTATCAGAGCTGAGTACGGTGGTCCGAAATCAGATGTGCTCTGCCCGTGTAGCAGTTGTATGAATTCAGTTACAAGACTCCAGTCAACTGTGCAAAATCATCTACACTTGTATGGGATGTCGGCCACATATACTAGGTGGGTTCATCATGGTGAAGCTGTGAACGTCAATGTTACTGACTACGTGGAAGCAGCTTTAGGATCGAAAGTATGTCTAGAGGGGGGGTGATTAGACTACTTGACCAAATAAAAATCTAGCCTTTTCCCAATTTTAGTTCTTGGCAGATTTGAGCAACTTAGCACAAGTCAAGCAATCAACCTACACATGCAATTCTAAGAGTATAGCAGCGGAATGTAAAACAATTGCATATGAAGGTAAAGGGAGGAATTTGAGGAAGCAAATGCAATGTTGACACGGAGATCTTCTGATAGGTGGTGCTATCGTACATCCACGTTGATGGAGACTTCAACCCACGAAGGGTAACGGTTGCACGAGTCCACGGAGGGCTCCACCCACGAAGGGTCCACGAAGAAGCAACCTTGTCTATCCCACCATGGCCGTCACCCACGAAGGACTTGCCTCACTAGGGTACATCTTCACAAAGTAGGCGATCTCCTTGCCCTTACAAACTCCTTGGTTCAACTCCACAATCTTGACGGAAGCTCCCAAGTGACACCTAGCCAATCTAGGAGACACCACTCTCCAAGAGGTAACAAATGGTGTGTTGATGATGAACTCCTTGCTCTTGTGCTTCAAATGATAGTCTCCCCAACACTCAACACTCTCTCATTGGATTGGATTTGGTTGAAAGATGATTTGAGTGGAAATCAACTTGGGGAAGGCTAGAGATCAAGATTTATGTGGTTGGAATGGAATATCTTGACCTCAACACAAGTGTAGGTGGTTCTCTCCTAGAAAATATATGTTGGAAGTGTAGGCATGTTCTGATGGCTCTCTCCACGAATGAAGAGTGGGTGGAGGGGTATATATAGCCTCCACACAAAATCTAACTGTTACACACAATTTACCAAACTCGGTGGGACCGAATCATGAAACTCGGTCAGACCGGGTTAGTTCATAATGTGACCGTTAGGCATTTCGATGGGACCGACACGTCAACTCGGTGAGACCGATTTCATTAGGGTTAGGGCATAACGTAATCTCGGTGAGACCGATTACACGAACTCGGTGAGACCGATTTTAGTAATAGACAAATAGAGAGTTGGTCAGGCAAACTCGGTGGGACCGATTCGCTCATCTCGGTTGGACCGAAACGTTACGAAAGGGAAACAGAGAGTTTGCATTGCAATCTCGGTTGGACCGATCACTCATCTCGGTTTGACCGAAACGTTACGAAGGGAAACAGAGAGATTACAATCCCATCTCGGTGACACAGAGATCCCTATCGGTGAGACCGAAAAGAGTAGGGTTTCTGGCAGTGGCTATGTCAACTGAACTCGGTGGCGCCGGATAGAAAGTTTCGGCGGGGCCGAGTTTGACTTTTGGTTTGGGACATATGTGGATATGAGAAAGTAGTTGAGGGTTTTTGGAGCATATCACTAGGCATATTGAGCAAGAAACTCATTAAGCAACACCTCACCCCCTCTTGATAGTATTGGCTTTTCCTATGGACTCAATGTGATCTTGGATCACTTAAAATGAAAAATGTAGAGTCCTGAGCTTTGATCTTGAGCCAATCCTTTGTCCTTAGCATTTTGTGGGGTCCACTTTTCTCATCCATGCCATGCCAATCATTGAGCTTTCCTGAAATGTTTATCTTGAAATAACATTAGCTCAATAAGCTATATGTTGTTAGGAATTACCAAAACCACCCAGGGATAGTTGCACTTTCAGTAGCAGATCACCATCTTGATCTGCCTAATGCTCAGGTGGAAGAGGAGGAGGAGGTGGTGGTGGCGGAGCCAGTGAGTTTGACCAACATTGAAACAATGCTACGAAATGCTCGTGCATTTCATGAACTTTCACCTGCAGAAGAAAAACGGTGGGCCCGCATGTTGGAACAATGCAACGTGGCTGTCACCCCAGGAAATAAGCTGTCAGTATTCTCAGCTATGGTCACCTGTCTTCAGGTGAAGACATCTGAGCGGATGACCAACAAATCATTCGATGCGATGTTGGCTACTTTCCGCAAATCTTTCCCAGATGCATCTGAGCTGCCACACACCTACTGTAAAATGAATAATTTCCTTCGTGCAGTTGGAATTGGATACGATATGATCCATGTTTGTAAGAATAATTGTGTTCTGTTCCAGAAGGATTATGCCAACTTAAGTGAATGCCCTAAATGCAAATCATAAAGATGGAAAGATGGCGATGCTGTGAAGAGGGTTCCTCATAATGTTCTGAGACATTTTCCAATTACACCAAGATTGCAGAGGTTGTTTCATGATGCTGAAACAAGAGAGGATGCATTGTGGCATTCTAGGAACCAGGAGTACAAAGATCAGAATGTAATGAGCCATCCATCTCATGGTAATGAGTGGCAAAGCTTCAATCAGAAACACAAAAAGTTTGCTGCTGACCCGAGAAACATTAGACTTGCCTTAGCTTCAGATGGATTTAACCCATTTGGCCACCAGAGCGCCACATATAGCATGTGGCCAGTGCTTGTTATCCCTTACAACATGCCCCCAAATGTCTGCACCAAAGAATCAAACTACATGATGGCCTTGCTCATCCCAGGTCCAAAAAATCCTGGAAAGGATTTTGATTTATTCATGGAGCCTCTTGTGGAGGAACTTCAACAGCTATGGATGGGTGTTCTCACTCGAGACCTATATAGCAGCCCACCAGCTGATTTCTTTCTGCATGCTGTTATAATTTGGTGCATCCATGATTATCCGGCTTTGGGCACTATGTCAGGGCGAACGACACATGGTTACAATGCATGTGTTCCCTGTGACATGAATCCGCTGTCATATGCAATACTTAGCAAGATATGTTACATTGGACACCGCCGTTTCCTTGCCAAGGACAAGTCGCGTCCTACAAAATACCGAAGACATGTGTTCAATGCAAAGCATGAAAACCGTGATGCACCAAAGAGGCTCACCGCCAATGAGTTGCAGGTGGAATTACAGAAGGTCAAGCATATTACACCAGGAAACCATCCTGGTAATGGTAGCGGGAAAAGGAAGCGTGGCAAGGCAGAAGAGAGATTATTGTTTACCCGCAGGTCCACTTTGTGGGACTTGGAGTATTGGAAAGATTTGATCTATGACATAATCTTGATGTGATGCACATCGAGAAAATATATGTGACGGCATTGTCGGCACACTTCTTAATATTGAAGGCAAGATGAAAGATACCTTAAAATCTAGGATTGATTTGACACATCTAGGTATCAGAAAGGATTTGCAGGTGCAACATGAAGGTAAACCATGGGATACGGCACCAGATATGTACGTCTTGGACAAGGTAAAAAGAAAAGAATTCTGCGAGGTCCTGTCACGTGTGAGATTCCCACATGGATTTGCTTCCAACCCTGAAAGGAGAGTTAGTGCAGATGGAAACAAGGTACAAGGTTTGAAAACTCATGACTGCCACGTCCTACTTCAAAGGGTTTTACCTATTATCCTTAGAGGATTGGGCCGCCCTGACTTATACAGAGCAGTTGCAGAGTTGGAACAATTCTTCAGGGAACTCTGCAGTAGAAATATCAGGATAGATGCTTTGGAGCGTCTTAGAGACAAGATACCAACTAACTTATGCGACCTTGAGAAGATATATCCTCCAGCCTTCTTTGATGTGATGGTGCATTTGGTTGTTCATCTACCAAACGAGGCACTACTTAGAGGTCCAGTACAGTATGGCTGGATGTACCCTATTGAAAGGCGGCTAGGCACTTTCAAGGGCTATGTCAGGAATACAGCTAGACCTGAGGGTTCCATTGCAGAGGCCTACATTACTACAGAAGCGTTGACATTCTGCTCAAAATACATTGAAACAGCTGATCAGCTTAGCAAAGAGGTGGGTGAAGACAATCCCGGGTGTCGGGGATATACCCCGCGGCGTAAACCGGCTGGAAGTATAACCCGGCGGGACTTGGCAGTTTATTTGAGACCCCGCTGACACTTGGCGAGTCACCAGGGACCCGCACAGACCAGATAGTTTACAAGCAACCTGACTGAACATTATGGTTCACTGGTAAATCGGCGGGCGGGACAGACGGTGACAAGGCCCAAGGCCCAGAAGGCCGGCTCATGTTATGCTGGGCCGGTTTAAGAGGAAAGGCGTGAGGAATATTTGTCTTACAAGGAGTTAAGACCTGGACTTGTATCCGGTTTGTATTAGAGATAGACTAGTCCTAATTCTAATAGGACTCCACATGTAACCCGCCCCTTCAACTTATATAAGGAGGGGCAGGGCTCCCCAAAGAGGGAGAAGGAAGAGAGAAAATAATCTTAGGGCTAGACACGACTAGGAGAGCCGGTTTATGGCAACTCCCTCATGATCATAATGAGACCTAGCCTCAAACAGCATGTAGGGCTATTACCGGATGATGTTTCCCGGGGCCCGAAGCTGTCTAAATCCTTGTCTTGTGTTGCGTCTCTCGATTCCGCTCAACCCCTCTCAAGCTACCACATAGATGCGTTGGCCTCACGACTAAGTCCTTACACTAGGACATCTGTCGTGACAATTCCACGATAGTTGGCGCCCACCGTGGGGCCTGCGCATGGTGGTGTTGAGTTCTTGGAGGGATTTTTATAGGGATCAAGAGGTTCGCAATTTTTCGGCCGAAGAAGAGTCGGTGCAAAAGCGCGGCCGTGGGCGTTCTTCCTAGTCTAATCTACTCGGCCGTCGTCAGTCATGGGTGGATTTACTTTTCTATCAAAATCGGGGTCGATCTTGTCTAAAGATCAAGCTCGAAAGTTTCGTGACGATGTTTCACACACCACCGCGAAGCGGATCCAGTCGGCATCTACACACGCGTCCTTGGACGGTTTGCAATCGGTACTCCTCCCAAGATCTCCTGTAAACCGGTTTCAGATTTACCTCGTGGGGAGCAAAGGAAAAAGCTGCAGCCCGATACAGTTCAACCAGGGAAGTATCAATCGATTTTCGTACTCCATGTCAGCCTTGCTAATCTCTTCAAAGCAGTGCTGGTCCAAGGAATGCCTAGTTCAATATGATTAAACAACGGAGTAGTACTACTACAAGCTACTAGTAGTACGAGTCCAGAAGCTGTGTGGTGATGTACTACTATCTGACGTGAGACAGAAAAAGCTAATGATGAGTGCCCGGCTCTCAATGCCAAAGAAAAAAAAGATAGGGGAAAAGATGGACGACCAAGAAACAGAAACGGCCACAGCCTGGACTCTGCTGTTGCTGCTTGCGCAGCCCCGTCTCCGAGCTGGCTACGACTTCAGCAGCCTCGCCTCCGCTTCCGAGTGGCCCATCTGCAGTCTTCAAGCCATGAGCCGCCCTTGCCTTTCCTACAGTCTGCTCGTGCGCCGCTACGGCGACCATACCTGCAAGTCGCTGCCCCAGCAGATCCCGAGCTGCCTTCTCAGGCCGGGTCAACCGGCTGCTGCACGCAGCTGCACGTACTTCTACTATTTAACTTCAAAGTTCGAAGGAATTTTTACCTGATGTGCGTCAAAATCTGCAAACCAACAGACATCAATCATAGAGTGGACGTCTAATGATGATTGAGCCAAACCAATTCAGCTATGGGGTAGTACTAGTTGAGTACTGTTTACGCCACGTGATCTGCTGGCATACTTCCTTACTACTGGCAGCGGAAGCAACTACATGACCAAATTTCCGAGAAGAGGAAAGTTGAAGCGGCAGTTAAGCCACCCCCGCTGGAGCAGATGTTGAGCAGTTTTCACCTCCGACGTCACGACCCGCCGCTACAGTCGTGTTGAGCCGCCGGTCAGCTCTGAGCCGCTGGGGCCGCATTGAGTCGCCTACCTCCGTTTCTAAGTCGCCACGCCGCCTGTCTCCACCGGCTGCCGTCACAGGTCTCTGTGCCCGCGCGCCTGCCGCATCGAGCCGCCGCTGCCGGCTCACCGGCGCACTGCCGTTCCTCACCGCCATGGCTCCGCCTCTGCCTGAACGACCCGGAGGAGGATCGGGCCATAGGGACTCGGACTCTGGCGCTGATTCGGTCTCTGCCTTTGCTGCAGCTGCGGTTACACCTCAACCCATCCGGTTCGTCCGCACCATCGACCCGCCAGTGCGCACCGGTTGCTGTACTCTAATGCTGATTCGCCCGCGGCCCCGGCTCATCCGCGACGGTTTACAACACTATGGGCGACTTACCCGTTCGACCCCATGGCCGACTCTCCCATCCACGCCGGTTTACAATGCCACGGCCGACTCATCTGTTGTCCGGACGAATCAGGTGATATCTATCTGAGTCTATTTTTAACGCATATTGTTTTTTGTCAAAGAACAATTTATCTTGGCCGTGGTCTGCAATGTTTTTTATGCAGGATAATTATTTATGACAAAGGTATTATTATACCGTGGACATGGAGCGCGTGCCAGCATAGTTTTGCACTGGCGTTCCTCTGGGCCATGCTGCTCGACAGATACACGTGCAAATCGCCGCCCCCGCTATTCGGTTTACATCCGTCCATGCATGCAGTCGATTCGTTGTCCGCGTCGGCTTACAAACGTCACGGCCGACTCACCCGTCCGCACCGGCTTACCGCACTGCGGCCGGTTCACCCGTGATTGATTTCAGTTTCATCCGGCGATCATCAAGTCTGTGACGGATAATTTCCATCCTAACATATCAGGTGAAATCCATCTAAATCTAGTTTGGACAATATTGTTTTTGTCAAAGAACAATTACGTTGGTTTGTATTTTCTTTATATGCAGGACAATTATTCATTATAAACGTGGTTTATACCATGGGTACGGACCACGCGCTGGCAACGTCCTGCCCGGTGTTCGTCCGTGCCACAGTACACGGTGAATGGACGCGTGCAAGACGCCGCCCTTATGGCCCGGTTTACATCAGCTTGCCGGGACCGCGCCTGCGTTTGACTCGCCCGTCCGAACCAGTTTACAACGCCACGGCCGACTCATCTATCTATGCCGCCTCTGATGCTGCGGTCGTATTTTCCGTGCGTCTCTCGTGGCCTGGTCTACATCAACACGCCAGGCCGCACCTGTCTGCATGAGCTGTTTTATTGAGTATGAGTAAGTCACAGCTTCGGTAGCCTGGTTTTCTTTCAACAAAATGGAGACAAATTATCATATACTATCAACCGTCGTCTGCACTAGATGGCTCAATGGGCAGGCGCACAAGTCGCCGCCACTACAGTTTGGTTAACTTCAAATCGCCAGTTGGAAGGAACCATTGGCCGAGTTGCTGACACGGCTCGTACGGGATCATTTATAACCCGCCGCAGTCACCTCAATCTTCTGTGGATTCACATCGTGCTATCAACACCAATGATATACAACTTATGCTGGTTTATATCACGGTCAAAATATGGAGAATCTCAAGCCAACTCCTCTAGTCACCATTGAGACTCGGGGGCTACAATGATATGACTCAGCAAATGTAGCCGGTTTTTAGTGAAGTCGGGAACCTCATGATGTTGGAGGGAAAGATAACCCGGTCTCGGAGGCTACTGCCCTATTGTTGAAAAATTTGAAGGCCAGCAGAAAAATTCCTGGCTTAGAAAGTATATGACAGTTATAAAATCCGGCTCAATGAAGAAGTTCCGGGTCATCATAAAGGATCCGGTTTACAATCCGGTTCAAGGGTAATCTATTCTCCCACAAAGCTCTGAAGCGCTCAAATCCAGTTTAAAAATGTCCGGTTCAAAAAGGAATTAACTTCTCGCAAGTTCGAGTTGAAAGGCCGTCAGAAAATTTCCGGCTGAAAATGAAGATTTCGGTTTGCAATCCGGTTTAAGGGAAATCTGTTCTCCCACAAAGCTTTGAAGCTCTCAATATCCGGTTCAAGAAGGATTTATCTCTTGCAAAAAGTTAAAGGGTGCCAAAGAGGGCCTGCTGCCATGATGCGCGGTTCAAACATGGGTATCATGCCTTATTGGTTTATCATATTATTGATCACTTGGGGGCTTGGTCGTATCCGAATCATAGCTACACCTCTTGATCAGCGCAATGCCACAGCATCACTTGGGGGCTTGGTCGTATCCGAACCATAGCTACGCCTCTTGATCGGCGTAATGCCACAGCATCACTTGGGGGCTTGGTCAAACCCGAACCATAGCTACGCCTCTTGATCGGCGTAATGCCACAGCATCACTTGGGGGCTTGGTCGAACCCGAACCATAGCAACACCTCTTGATCGGCGTAATGCCACAGCATCACTTGGGGGCTTGGTCGAACCCGAACCATAGCAACACCTCTTGATCAAATTTGGGGCCTGGCAGCCCGTGAAAAGCCTCGACTACAACGGTTTTTATTTGCCTTTTGCTGAGTTTTCTTTGTTTTCATAAGATTTGGGACGTTTTCAAACCGACGTTTACCAACCCGGTTAGGCTGTCAACTACAAGTTGTCAGTACATGATCAAGTTATAACCCGGAGACTATCAGCCCGGTCTGGTTTTGACTACAAGTCGCTAGTATTATATATGGTTAATCCGGTGTTTATCACAACTCGGTACGGTTTTAACATAAACCGGCACAATATGGAAGGAGTTATCAGTACTCAAAATTTGGGTTATTACCATTACTACAAAAAGTTGGTAAACCAACGATGTGATTCAATGTCACAGGTATGATATATTTCATATTTGATTATTCTTAAGTGCAGCCTTGGTTATAAACCCGGGTTATATGTTGGGCATTATGACCCGTCCGGCGATAAACCGCCAGGACAATTTATACTTGTTGTATGCAGAAACAGGTTGAATAAAGCATGATGATAAATTATTCGGTGTTTATTAAACCGGCCTGGCTTTGGACTATAAATCGCCAGTATATATTTGGATTGCGCCATTGGAATCATGCGCTTATAAATCATTGGGTCATATTATTCAAATAGCCAAACTTGGCTGAATTTTCATTATGATATTGAATGAATAAGGTTTTCATACCGGATTATATTATCTTGAATAGCTAACATGGCTGGATTTTTATGGTTATTAATAACAGGTATTATTGAGGTTTTCAAAGTCGCTTTAGCGCAATGGCTATTATTTTATCAAAGGATATGATTTATTCACAATGGAAGGAATAGTCCCGAGTCCCTGCAGGCTTACAACCCGGCACCTGGGGGCTACATTATTCAAATTGAGGTTACATGCAAGTCTCATGTCGCTGCAAGCATGCACCATGACACTTGGGGGCTAATGCAAAGTCATTTTTACTAGTCTTATTGAAGACCCGACTCATCATATCATAATGAGCCGGCCCTTGGGGGCTACCAATTGCTCCTGTCAACAATTCAAGGTACACAATTTTTGTCCATTATATTGAAGGATCCATTGCTCAGTTGGTAAAGCACAAAGCTCATAACCTTGTGGACATGGGTTCAAGCCCTACGATGGAAGCTACATTATAAGATGTTATTTTCATTGAAATATATATCAAGTCCCGATTCAGTATCATCTTACTAAGCCGGCCCTTGGTACACATCACTGCTCAAGTCTACATGATTATATTACAAAGTCCCTGCTCATTATTGCATAATGACCCGGCCCTTAGGAGCTACACTGATTGAAGTTTTTATAAGCAATTGCAAGTCCCAGGTTGCTGCAAGCATGACAACCTAGTACTTGGGGGCTACATATATGGAGTATTCAGTTTTTTACTAGAGATGAACAACATGAATTTCTTCAAAGTGGCAGTAGTTATATGAAAACAAGTCTCAAATCATCACTTTGTTCTGCTCAAGACTTGGGGGCTACAGGTAATATAGATATAAGGGAGAAAAATCTTCAAATTCTTAGTTCTGAGCAAACCAGATTGACCCGGTGTCTTCAACAATTATTACCCGGCGTCGGTAACAATTATGACTCGGTGCCATCCATATTTACAAACCGGCAATTTTGGTAATATTAAAACGGCGCTTTGGAAGCCGACTCAAGTGGATTATTCTTCACAATATTTTCTCTGTGAGAAACCAATATCAGCAAATTGAGTATGAAGCTGGCTTATTGACCTGGATTTTCTAGAAGAAGGAAATGACAAGGAATTAAGGATGATCAGGAGACGGTTTACAAGAATACTTCACCCGAAGCATAATCTGTCAAATTCGTTCTTGTGTTTATGTTGCAGGATCAGTTTAACATGGATAAATCCAAATTAAACCGGGGGCTAATGTCGGGGATATACCCCGCGGCGTAAACCGGCTGGAAGTATAACCCGGCCAGACTTGGCGGTTTATTTGAGACCCCGCTGACACTTGGCGATTCACTGTCTCTTGCAAAAAGTTAAAGGGTGCCAAAGAGGGCCTGCTGCCATGATGCACGGTTCAAACATGGGTATCATGCCTTATTGGTTTATCATATTATTGATCACTTGGGGGCTTGGTCGTATACGAACCATAGCTACACCTCTTGATCAGCGCAATGCCACAGCATCACTTGGGGGCTTGGTCGTATCCGAACCATAGCTACGCCTCTTGATCGGCGTAATGCCACATCATCACTTGGGGGCTTGGTCAAACCCGAACCATAGCTACGCCTCTTGATCGGCGTAATGCCACTGCATCACTTGGGGGCTTGGTCGAACCCGAACCATAGCAACACCTCTTGATCGGCGTAATGCCACAGCATCACTTGGGGGCTTGGTCGAACCCGAACCATAGCAACACCTCTTGATCAAATTTGGGGCCTGGCAGCCCATGAAAAGCCTCGACTACAACGGTTTTTATTTGCCTTTTGCTGAGTTTTCTTTGTTTTCATAAGATTTGGGACGTTTTCGAACCGACGTTTATCAACCCGGTTAGGCTGTCAACTACAAGTTGTCAGTACATGATCAAGTTATAATCCGGAGACTATCAGCCCGGTCTGGTTTTGACTACAAGTCGCTAGTATTATATATGGTTAATCCGGTGTTTATCACAACCCGGTACGGTTTTAACATAAACCGGCACAATATGGAAGGAGTTATCAGTACTCAAAATTTGGGTTATTACCATTACTACAAAAAGTTGGTAAACCAACGATGTGATTCAATGTCACAGGTATGATATATTTCATATTCGATTATTCTTAGGTGCAGCCTTGGTTATAAACCCGGGTTATATGTTGGGCATTATGACCCGTCCGGCGATAAACCGCCAGGACAATTTATACTTGTTGTATGCAGAAACAGGTTGAATAAAGCATGATGATAAATTATTCGGTGTTTATTAAACCGGCCTGGCTTTGGACTATAAATCGCCAGTATATATTTGGATTGCGCCATTGGAATCATGCGCCTATAAATCATTGGGTCATATTATTCAAATAGCCAAACTTGGCTGAATTTTCATTATGATATTGAATGAATAAGGTTTTCATACCGGATTATATTATCTTGAATAGCTAACATGGCTGGATTTTTATGGTTATTAATAACAGGTATTATTGAGGCTTTCAAAGTCGCTTTAGCACAATGGCTATTATTTTATCAAAGGATATGATTTATTCACAATGGAAGGAATAGTCCCGAGTCGCTGCAGGCTTACAACCCGGCACCTGGGGGCTACATTATTCAAATTGAGGTTACATGCAAGTCTCATGTCGCTGCAAGCATGCACCATGACACTTGGGGGCTAATGCAAAGTCATTTTTACTAGTCTTATTGAAGACCCGACTCATCATATCATAATGAGCCGGCCCTTGGGGGCTACCAATTGCTCCTGTCAACAATTCAAGGTACACAAGTTTTTGTCCATTATATTGAAGGATCCATTGCTCAGTTGGTAAAGCACAAAGCTCTTAACCTTGTGGACATGGGTTCAAGCCCTACGATGGAAGCTACATTA
The DNA here is from genome assembly GCF_018294505.1 of Triticum aestivum. NCBI lineage: Eukaryota > Viridiplantae > Streptophyta > Magnoliopsida > Poales > Poaceae > Triticum > Triticum aestivum. The sequence continues at coordinate 70,935,214 of NC_057808.1, read as the reverse complement.
TAAGATGTTATTTTCATTGAAATATATATCAAGTCCCGGTTCAGTATCATCTTACTAAGCCGGCCCTTGGTACACATCACTGCTCAAGTCTACATGATTATATTACAAAGTCCCTGCTCATTATTGCATAATGACCCAGCCCTTAGGAGCTACACTGATTGAAGTTTTTATAAGCAATTGCAAGTCCCAGGTTGCTGCAAGCATGACAACCTAGTACTTGGGGGCTACATATATGGAGTATTCAGTTTTTTACTAGAGATGAACAACATGAATTTCTTCAAAGTGGCAGTAGTTATATGAAAACAAGTCTCAAATCATCACTTTGTTCTGCTCAAGACTTGGGGGCTACAGGTAATATAGATATAAGGGAGAAAAATCTTCAAATTCTCAGTTCTGAGCAAACCAGATTGACCCGGTGTCTGCAACAATTATGACCCGGCGTCGGTAACAATTATGACTCGGTGCCATCCATATTTACAAACCGGCAATTTTGGTAATATTAAACCGGCGCTTTGGAAGCCGACTCAAGTGGATTATTCTTCACAATATTTCTTTGTGAGAAACCAATATCAGCAAATTGAGTATGAAGCTGGCTTATTGACCTGGATTTTCTAGAAGAAGGAAATGACAAGGAATTAAGGATGATCAGGAGACGGTTTACAAGAATACTTAACCCGAAGCATAATCTGTCAAATTCGTTCTTGTGTTTATGTTGCAGGATCAGTTTAACATGGATAAATCCAAATTAAACCGGGGGCTAATGTCGGGGATATACCCCGCGGCGTAAACCGGCCGGAAGTATAACCCGGCCGGACTTGGCGGTTTATTTGAGACCCCGCTGACACTTGGCGATTCACTGTCTCTTGCAAAAAGTTAAAGGGTGCCAAAGAGGGCCTGCTGCCATGATGCGCGGTTCAAACATGGGTATCATGCCTTATTGGTTTATCATATTATTGATCACTTGGGGGCTTGGTCGTATCCGAACCATAGCTACACCTCTTGATCAGCGCAATGCCACAGCATCACTTGGGGGCTTGGTCGTATCCGAACCATAGCTATGCCTCTTGATCGGCGTAATGCCACAGCATCACTTGGGGGCTTGGTCGAACCCGAACCATAGCAACACCTCTTGATCGGCGTAATGCCACAACATCACTTGGGGGCTTGGTCGAACCCGAACCATAGCAACACCTCTTGATCAAATTTGGAGCCTGGCAGCCCGTGAAAAGCCTCGACTACAACGGTTTTTATTTGCCTTTTGCTGAGTTTTCTTTGTTTTCATAAGATTTGGGACGTTTTCAAACCGACGTTTATCAACCCGGTTAGGCTGTCAACTACAAGTTGTCAGTACATGATCAAGTTATAATCCGGAGACTATCAGCCCGGTCTGGTTTTGACTACAAGTCGCTAGTATTATATATGGTTAATCCGGTGTTTATCACAACCCGGTACGGTTTTAACATAAACCGGCACAATATGGAAGGAGTTATCAGTACTCAAAATTTGGGTTATTACCATTACTACAAAAAGTTGGTAAACCAACGATGTGATTCAATGTCACAGGTATGATATATTTCATATTTGATTATTCTTAAGTGCAGCCTTGGTTATAAACCCGGGTTATATGTTGGGCATTATGACCCGTCCGGCGATAAACCGCCAGGACAATTTATACTTGTTGTATGCAGAAACAGGTTGAATAAAGCATGATGATAAATTATTCGGTGTTTATTAAACCGGCCTGGCTTTGGACTATAAATCGCCAGTATATATTTGGATTGCGCCATTGGAATCATGCGCTTATAAATCATTGGGTCATATTATTCAAATAGCCAAACTTGGCTGAATTTTCATTATGATATTGAATGAATAAGGTTTTCATACCGGATTATATTATCTTGAATAGCTAACATGGCTGGATTTTTATGGTTATTAATAACAGGTATTATTGAGGTTTTCAAAGTCGCTTTAGCGCAATGGCTATTATTTTATCAAAGGATATGATTTATTCACAATGGAAGGAATAGTCCCGAGTCGCTGCAGGCTTACAACCCGGCACCTGGGGGCTACATTATTCAAATTGAGGTTACATGCAAGTCTCATGTCGCTGCAAGCATGCACCATGACACTTGGGGGCTAATGCAAAGTCATTTTTACTAGTCTTATTGAAGACCCGACTCATCATATCATAATGAGCCGGCCCTTGGGGGCTACCAATTGCTCCTGTCAACAATTCAAGGTACACAAGTTTTTGTCCATTATATTGAAGGATCCATTGCTCAGTTGGTAAAGCACAAAGCTCTTAACCTTGTGGACATGGGTTCAAGCCCTACGATGGAAGCTACATTATAAGATGTTATTTTCATTGAAATATATATCAAGTCCCGGTTCAGTATCATCTTACTAAGCCGGCCCTTGGTACACATCACTGCTCAAGTCTACATGATTATATTACAAAGTCCCTGCTCATTATTGCATAATGACCCAGCCCTTAGGAGCTACACTGATTGAAGTTTTTATAAGCAATTGCAAGTCCCAGGTTGCTGCAAGCATGACAACCTAGTACTTGGGGGCTACATATATGGAGTATTCAGTTTTTTACTAGAGATGAACAACATGAATTTCTTCAAAGTGGCAGTAGTTATATGAAAACAAGTCTCAAATCATCACTTTGTTCTGCTCAAGACTTGGGGGCTACAGGTAATATAGATATAAGGGAGAAAAATCTTCAAATTCTTAGTTCTGAGCAAACCAGATTGACCCGGTGTCTTCAACAATTATTACCCGGCGTCGGTAACAATTATGACTCGGTGCCATCCATATTTACAAACCGGCAATTTTGGTAATATTAAACCGGCGCTTTGGAAGCCGACTCAAGTGGATTATTCTTCACAATATTTCTCTGTGAGAAACCAATATCAGCAAATTGAGTATGAAGCTGGCTTATTGACCTGGATTTTCTAGAAGAAGGAAATGACAAGGAATTAAGGATGATCAGGAGACGGTTTACAAGAATTCTTAACCCGGAGCATAATCTGTCAAATTCATTCTTGTGTTTATGTTGCAGGATCAGTTTAACATGGATAAATCCAAATTAAACCGGGGGCTAATGTCGGGGATATACCCCGCGGCGTAAACCGGCCGGAAGTATAACCCGGCCGGACTTGGCGGTTTATTTGAGACCCCGCTGACACTTGGCGATTCACCGGCGACCCGCACAGACCAGATGGTTTACAAGCAACCTGACTGAACACTATGGTTCACTGGTAACCAGCGGGCGGGACAGACGGTGACAAGGCCCAAGGCCCAGAAGGCCGGCTCATGTTATGGTGGGCCGGTTTAAGAGGAAAGGCGTGAGGAATATTTGTCTTACAAGGAGTTAAGACCTGGACTTTTATCCGATTTGTATTAGAGATAGACTAGTCCTAATTCTAATAGGACTCCACATGTAACCCGCCCCTTCAACTTATATAAGGAGGGGCAGGACTCCCCAAAGAGGGAGAAGGAAGAGAGAAAATAATCTTAGGGCTAGACACGACTAGGAGAGCCGGTTTACGGCGACTCCCTCATGATCATAATGAGACCTAGCCTCAAACAGCATGTAGGGCTATTACCGGATGATGTTTCCCGGGGCTCGAAGCTATCTAAATCCTTGTCTTGTGTTGCGTCTCTCGATTCCGCTCAACCCCTCTCAAGCTACCACATAGATGCGTTGGCCTCACGACTAAGTCCTTACACTAGGACATCTGCCGTGACAATTCCACGACACCGGGCTCAATGTTTTCGATTATTCTGTTCGAGTTACAGGGAAGAGTCGACAAGAGGACAAACCTAAATATTTGGACAAAATGGTTTGGTATGTGTTGAATAACTATCCTGAGATACTACCTTATATCAAGTAAGTGCTAAGTACGGCAGCTTATTGATGACCCACAAGTATAGGTGGTCTATCGTAGTCCTTTCAATAAGTAAGAGTGTCGAACCCAACGAGGAGCAGAAGGAAATGATAAGCGGTTTTCAGCAAGGTATTCTCTGCAAGCACTGAAATTGTAGGTAACAGATAGTTTTGTGATAAGATAATTTGTAACGAGCAACAAGTAACAAAAGTAAATAAAGTGCAACAAGGTGGCCCAATCCTTTTTGTAGCAAAGTACAAGCCTGGAAAAACTCTTATATAAAGGAAAGCGCTCCCGAGGACACATGGGAATTATCGTCAAGCTAGTTTTCATCACGTTCATATGATTCGCGTTCGGTACTTTGATAATTTGATATGTGGGTGGACCGGTGCTTGGGTGCTGTTCTTACTTGAACAAGCATCCCACTTATGATTAACTCCTATTGCAAGCATCCACAACTACAAAAGAAGTATTAAGGTAAACCTAACCATAACATGAAACATATGGATCCAAATCAGGCCCTTACGAAGCAACGCATAAACTAGGGTTTAAGCTTCTGTCACTCTAGCAACCCATCATCTACTTATTACTTCCCAATGCCTTCCTCTAGGCCCAAAAAATGGTGAAGTGTCATGTAGTCGATGTTCACATCACACCACTAGAGGAGAGACAACACATATCTCATCAAAATATCGAACGAATACCAAATTCACATGACTACTAATAGCAAGACTTCTCCCATGTCCTCAGGAACAAACATAACTACTCACAAAGCATATTCATGTTTGTAATCAGAGGAGTATTAATATGCATAAAGGATATGAACATATGATCTTCCACCAAATAAACCAACTAGCATCAACTACAAGGAGTAATCAACACTACTAGCAACCTACAAGTACCAATCCCAGACTTAGAGACAAGAATTGGATACAAGAGATGAACTAGGGTTTGAGAGGAGATGGTGCTGGTGAAGATGTTGATGGAGATTGGCCCTCTCCCGATGAGAGGAGCGTTGGTGATGACGATGGCGATGATTTCCCCCTCCCGAAGGGAAGTGTCCCCGGCAGAACAGCTCTGTCGGAGCCCTAGATTGGTTCCGCCAAGGTTCCGCCTCGTGGCGGCGGAGTCTCGTCCCGAAAGCTTGCTTATTATTTTTCTTCGGATGAAAGACTTCATATAGCAGAAGATGGGCACCGGAGGGCCAACAGGGGACCCACGAGGCAGGGGGCACGCCCAGGGGGTAGGGCGCGCCCCCCACCCTCGTGGCCAGGGTGTCGGCCCCCTCTGGTATTTCTTCCGCTCAGTATTTTTTATTATTTCCAAAAACAACTTTCGTGGAGTTTCAGGACTTTTAGAGTTGTGCAGAATAGGTCTCTAATATTTGCTCCTTTTCCAGCCCAGAATTCCAGATGCCGGCATTCTCCCTCCTTATGTAAACCTTGTAAAATAAGAGAGAATAGGTATAAGTATTGTAACATAATGTGTAATAACAGCCCATAATGCAATAAATATCGATATAAAAGCATGATGCAAAATGGACGTATCAACTCCCCCAAGCTTAGACCTCGCTTGTCCTCAAGCGGAAGCCGATAACAATAAATATGTCCACATGTTTAGTGGTAGAGGTGTCGATAAAATAAAATACGGACATGAGGGCATCATGATCTTTCTTAAAATAGCAACATATATGGATATTGTCATATTATTTCTTATGCTCAAGTAATAATCTATTCACAATGCAAAGTATGAATCAGAAACTATATTGAGAACCAACAAACTATAATCTCAGTCATTGAAGCAATTGCAATTTATCATAACATCAGAAAGACTCTATGTCAGAGCTTTAGCAAGTCCACATACTCCACTATCATTTAGTCTTTCACAATTGCTAACACTCATGCAATACTTGTGGTTACGGAGTTTTAATCGGACATAGAGAAAGATAGGGGCTTATAGTTTTCCCTCCCAACCTTTTACCTCAAGGGTAATGTCAACAATAATAGTTCATGCTAACTTATATCCAATTAGATATATGTATCAGGATCTTTCCAACACACTGAGCTTACCAAAGGACAAAATGTAAAAAGGAAAGGTGAAGATCACCATGACTCTTGCATAAGGTAGAAGATAAAAGTAAAAGATAGGCCCTTCGCAGAGGGAAGCAGAGGTTGCCATGCGCTTTCAGGGTTGGATGCACAAAATCTTAATGCGAAAGAATGTCACTTTATATTGCCACTTGTGATATGGACCTTTATTATGCAGTCTGTTGCTTTTATTTCTTCCACATCACAAGATCGTATAAAGCTTATTTCCTCCACACCAATCAATCATACATATTTAGAGAGCAATTTTTATTGCGTGCACCGATGACAACTTACTTGAAGGATCTTACTCAATCCATAGGTAGATATGGTGGACTCTCATAGGAAAACTGGGTTTAAGGGTATTTGGAAGCACAAGTAGTATCTCTACTTGGTGCAAAGAATTTGGCTAGCATGAGGGAGAAAGGCAAACTCAACATGTTGGATGATCCATGACAATATACTTTATCTCAGATATAAGAAAACATAACCCATTACGTTGTCTTCCTTGTCCAACATCAACTCTTTAGCATGTCATATTTTAATGAGTGCTCCCAATCGTAAAAGATGTCCAAGATAGTATATTTATATGTGAAACCTCTCTTTCTTTATTACTTCCTATTAATTGCAACGATGACCAAAGCTATGTTTGTCAACTCTCAACAATTTTTAATCATCATACTCTTTCTATGTGAAGTCAGTACTCTCCATAAGATCAATATGATCTCTTTGTTTCTTTCTATTCTTTTCTCTTTTCTTTTATTCATTCAAGATCATAGCAAGATAATCAAGCCCTTGACTCAACACTACTCTTTATTATATAGCGCACAGACTCGATTACATAGAGGGATCATAAGGCAAAACTCAAAACTAAATCATACTAAAACTTTATTCTACTAGATCAAAATAATACTAAAAATATCGAACTAAAAAACGGTAAAGATAGGAGTGTGATGGTGATACGATACCGGGGCACCTCCCCCAAGCTTGGCAGTTGCCGAGGGGAGTGCCCATACCCATATGATTATGTCTCCTTCTTCAGGGGTAGTGAAGAAGATGTGGATTTGTTGATGATGGGTAATCGCACATCGAGCGTAAGAGATCCTCCAACTTGCGGATAATGCCCTTGAGTGCGACGATATGCTCCTTCAACAAAATATTTTGACATGTGAGATACTGGTTTTGTATATGAGCTAACTCAATCATCTTGAAAGCTTCGATCTCAGTTGGGGTAAGAAGATTGTGATCAAGTTGAAGGGTGTCTTCTGCTGCCGGAGCTTGGTCCTCCGTGGCCTTCTTGATCCCTTCATCCTTGTTGATCTCCACGGGTTCTTCCCTCTTCAGTTATATCTTCATCAGCCAAGCATCGTTGTCACCATTGTTGCAGGAGGGGGACGACATGATGCTTGGCCTTGACAACCCTGACAGAAAACAGCTCGAAACGAAAACAAAGGACAATTGCGTGATACAGGATTCAAAACCTTCGGGAGATTATATAATGAATTTTTACCGACCAAAACACGTATGATGCAACAAAACGGAGTCCGGAGAGCGCACGAGGTGCCCACGAGGCAGGGGGGCGCGCCCTCCACCCTCGTGGAGGCCTCGTGTCCTTCCCGGACTGCTTCTTATTTTTCTATTTTTCTAAATATTCCAAAACGGAGAAAAATTGCCATTAGAACTGTTTTGGAGTCGGTTTACTTACCGTACCACATACCTATTCCTTTTCGGAGTCTGAAACGTTTCGGAAAGTGTCTCTTATGTTTTCCTCCGGGGTTACGGTTTCAATAATATTGGTTTCAACATTTATAGGATTGCCTGAGATATAGTGTTTGATTCTTTGACCGTTCACCACCTTCGGATTTGTGCCTTCGAAGTTGTTGATTTTTATGGCACCGGAATGATAGACCTCCTCGATAACGTAAGGACCTTCCCATTTAGAGAGAAGTTTCCCTGCAAAAAATCTTCAACGAGAGTTGTATAGCAATACATAATCACCTACATTAAACTCACGCTTTTGTATCCTTTTGTCATGCCATGTTTTAACTTTTTCTTTAAACAACTTGGCATTTTCGTAGGCTTGGGTTCTCCATTCATCAAGTGAGCTAATGTCAAATAACCTCTTCTCACCGGCAAGTTTGAAATCATAATTGAGTTCTTTAATTGCCCAATATGCCTTATGTTCTAGTTCGAGAGGTAAGTGACATGCTTTTCCATAAACCATTTTATACGGAGACATACCCATAGGATTTTTATACGCAGTTCTATAGGCCCATAATGCATCATCAAGTTTCTTGGACCAATTCTTTCTAGATCTATTAACAGTCTTCTGCAAAATTAATTTGAGTTCTCTATTACTCAATTCTACTTGACCACTAGACTATGGATGATATGGAGATGCAATTATATGATTAACATCATACTTAGCAAGCATTTTACGAAAGGCACCATGAATAAAATGTGAACCACCATCAGTCATTAAATATCTAGGGACTCCAAACCTCCGAAAAATAACTTCTTTAAGCATCTTAATAGAGGTGTTATGATCAGCACTACTAGTTGGAATAGCTTCAACCCACTTAGTAACGTAATCAACAGCAACTAAAATATGTCTATATCCATTAGAGGTAGGAAACGGTCCCATATAATCAAAGCCTCAAACATCAAATGGTTCAATAACAAGTGAATAATTCATAGGTATTTCTTGACGTCTACTAATATTACCAATTCTTTGACATTCATCACAAGACAAGACAAACTTACGGGCATCCTTGAAGAGAGTAGGCCAATAAAAATCGGATTGCAATACCTTATGTGCAGTTCTATCTCCAGCGTGGTGTCCTCCATAAGCTTCGGAGTGACACTTGCGTAGGATCTGTTCATGTTCATGCTCAGGTACACAATGTCTAATAACACCACCTACTCCTTTATAAAGATGTGGGTCATCCCAGAAGTAATGTCTCAAATCATAGAAAAACTTTTTCTTTTGCTGGTATGTGAAACTAGGTGGTATAAATTTAGCAACAATGTAATTAGCATAATCAGCATACCATGGAGCAGTATGAGAAGCATTTATGAAATTTAATTGTTCATCAGGAAAGCTATCATCAATAGGTAGTGGGTCATCAAGAACATTTTCTAACCTAGACAAGTTGTCTGCAACGGGGTTCTCACCTCCCTTTCTATCAATAATATGCAAATCAAATTCTTGTAGCAAGAGAACCCATCTAATAAGTCTAGGTTTAGCATATTTCTTTTCCATAAGATATTTAATAGCAGCATGATCCATGTGAATAGTTACTTTAGAAACAACAATATAAGGTCTAAACTTATCACATGCAAATACAACTGCTAAGAATTCTTTTTCAGTAGTAGCATAATTTATCTGGGCACTGTCTAGGGTTTTAAAAACTAGCATATTGAATAACATTTAATTTCTTATCAACTCTTTGCCCTAGAACAGCACCTACAGCAGAATCACTAGCATCACACATGATTTCAAAGGGTAAATTCCAATCAGGTGGCTGAACAATAGGTGCAGAAATCAATGCTTTCTTAAGTATTTCAAATGCTTCTACACAATCATCATCAAAGACAAATGGTATATCTTTTTGTAATAAATTAGTCAGAGGCCAAGAAATTTTTGAGAAGTCCTTAATGAACCTCCTATAAAATCCGGCATGACCAAGGAAGCTTCTTATACCTTTGATGTCCTTCGGACAGGGCATCTTTTCAATAGCATCAACTTTAGCTTTATCAACTTCAATACCTCTTTCAGAAATTTTATGCCCCAAGACAATGCCTTCATTAACCATAAAGTGGCACTTCTCCCAATTCAAGACAAGGTTAGTTTCTTCACATCTCTGCAAAACTCGATCAAGGTTGCTCAAGCAGTCATCAAAAGAGGATCCATAGACGGAGAAATCGTCCATGAAAACCTCACAAATATTTTCACAAAAATCAGAGAATATAGCCATCATGCATCTTTGAAAGGTAGCAGGTGCATTACATAAACCAAAAGGCATACGTCTATAAGCAAAAGTACCAAAAGGGCAAGTAAAAGTGGTCTTAGCTTGATCATCAGCTGACACATGTATTTGAGAGAAACCAGAATAACCATCTAGAAAGCAAAAATGTGTATGTTCGGATAATCTTTCTAGCATTTGATCAATAAAAGGTAAGGGGTAATGATCTTTTTTATTAGCTTTATTTAATTTGTGGAAATCAATTACCATCCTATAAGTTGTAATAATTCTTTGCGGAATCAATTCATCTTTATCATTAGGAACGACCGTAATACCTCCCTTCTTAGGGACACAATGGACAAGACTTACCCACTGACTATCAACAACGGGATAAATTATACCTGCCTCAAGGAGCTTTAATATTTCCTTTCTTACCACTTCTTTCATTTTAGGGTTCATTCATCATTGATGATCAATAGCTGGTTTGGCATCTTTCTCCAAATTTATTTTGTGTTGACATAGAGTGGGGCTAATGCCCTTAAGATCATCAAGAGTATATCCAATAGCAGCACGATGCTTCTTCAGAGTTTTCAATAATTTTTCTTCCTCCTTCTCTGAAAGGTTAGTACTAATAATAACAGGATATATCTTCTTTTATCAAGATAAGCATATTTAATAGTATCAGGCAATGGTTTAAGCTCAAACACGGGATCACCCTTGGGTGGAGGAGGATCCCCTAAGATTTCAAGAGGCAAGTTGTTTTTCAGAATAGGTCCCAGTTTAAAGAATACTTCATCTATTTCCCTTCTTACATTCATAAACATATCATTCTCATGGTCTAGCCAATATTGTTCTAAAGGATCACTAGGAGGTACGGCAATAGAGGCAAGACCAATAATTTCACCTTTACTAGGCAATTCCTCTTCACGGTGTTGTCTACGAAATTTAGAAAAGTTGAACTCATGAGACATATCACCCAAACCAATAGTAACAATATCCTTTTCGCGAACTATCTTAGCATTAACAGTATTTAAGAAGGGTCTACCAAATATAATGGGACAAAAGCTATCTTGTGGGAACCAAGAACAAGGAAATCAGCAGGATATTTAGTTTTCCCACACAAGACTTCAACATCTATAACAATCCCAATTGGTGAAATAGTATCTCTATTGGCAAGTTTAATTGTGACATCAATATCTTCTAACTCAGTAGGTGCAATGTCATGCATAATTTTTTTGTATAAGTCAATAGGTATTGCACTAGCACCCATATCACACAAGCCATGATAACAATCATCTCCTATTTTAACAGAAATAACAGGCATGCCTATCACAGGTCTATGTTTATCTTTAGCACAAGGTTTAGCAATTCTAGCAGTTTCATCACAGAAATAAATAACATGCCCATCAATATTATCAGCCAAGAGATCATTAACAATAGCAATATTAGGTTCAACTTTAACTTGCTCAGGAGGTGTATAAGTTCCAATATTACTTTTACGAACCACAGTTGAAGCTTTAGCATGATCCTTTATTCTAACAGGGAAAGGTGGTTTCTCTACATAAGTAGTAGGAACAATAGGATCATTATAAGTGATAGTCTTTTCTTCAGCTTTAATAGGTGCATCTACTTTTACTTCTATGGGAGGATGATATTTAAACCACTTTTTCTTAGGGAGATCAACATGAGTAGCAAAAGATTCACAGAAAGAAGCTACTATCTCAGAGTCAAGTCCATATTTAGTGCTATATTTACGGAAAACATCGTTATCCATAAAAGATTTAACACAATCAAACTTAGGTGTCATACCTGACTCCTTACCTTCGTCGAGATCCCAATCTTCAGAGTTGCATTTAATTATTTCCAATAAATCCCATTTGAATTCAATATTCTTCATCATAAAAGAGCCAGCACAAGAAGTATCGAGCATGGTGCGATTGTTATCAGAAAGCCGAGCATAAAAATTTTGAATAATCATTTCTCTTGAGAGCTCATGATTGGGGCATGAATATAACATTGATTTGAGCCTCCCCCAAGCTTGAGCGATGCTTTCTCCTTCGCGAGGCCAAAAATTATATATATAATTGTGATCACGATGAACAAGATGCATAGGATAAAACTTCTTATGAAATTCCAATTTCAATCGTTTGTAGTTCCATGACCCCATATCACATAGCCTATACCATGTCAATGCATATCCCTTCAAAGATAAAGGGAAGACCTTCTTCTTGATAACATCATCGGGCATACCTGCAAGCTTAAATAATCCACAAACTTCATCCACATATATTAGGTGCTCATCAGGATGTAATGTTCCATCTCCTGCAAAAGGATTAGCTAGCAATTTTTCTACCATACCCGAAGGAATTTCAAAGTAGACATTTTCATTTTCAGTAGGTTCAGTAGGTTGAGGAGAAACTCTTTGCTCTACTGGTCGGGGTGAAGATACCCTGAACAAGCCCCCCACAGGATTACTTTCCATAGTAACAAGTGACAGTAAATTTCAGCACACTATATAAATTTTTCCTTACCAAATTCCACCTACCAAAGACGCTTCACTCCCCGGCAACGGCGCCAGAAAAGAGTCTTGATGACCCACAAGTATAGGGGATCTATCGTAGTCCTTTCGATAAGTAAGAGTGTCGAACCCAACGAGGAGCAGAAGGAAATGATAAGCGGTTTTCAGCAAGGTATTCTCTGCAAGCACTGAAATTGTAGGTAACAGATAGTTTTGTGATAAGATAATTTATAATGAGCAACAAGTAACAAAAGTAAATAAAGTGCAACAAGGTGGCCCAATCCTTTTTGTAGAAAAGGACAAGCCTGGACAAACTCTTATATAAAGGAAAGCGCTCCCGAGGACACATGGGAATTATCGTCAAGCTAGTTTTCATCACGTTCATATGATTCGCGTTCGGTACTTTGATAATTTGATATGTGGGTGGACCGGTGCTTGGGTGCTGTTCTTACTTGAACAAGCATCCCACTTATGATTAACTCCTATTGCAAGCATCCGCAACTACAAAAGAAGTATTAAGGTAAACCTAACCATAGCATGAAACATATGGATCCAAATCAGCCCCTTACGAAGCAACGCATAAACTAGGGTTTAAGCTTCTGTCACTCTAGCAACCCATCATCTACTTATTACTTCCAAATGCCTTCCTCTAGGCCCAAATAATGGTGAAGTGTCATGTAGTCGACGTTCACATAACACCACTAGAGGAGAGACAACATACATCTCATCAAAATATCGAACGAATACCAAATTCACATGACTACTAATAGCAAGACTTCTCCCATGTCCTCAGGAACAAACATAACTACTCACAAAGCATATTCATGTTCATAATCAGAGGAGTATTAATATGCATAAAGGATATGAACATATGATCTTCCACCAAATAAACCAACTAGCATCAACTACAAGGAGTAATCAACACTACTAGCAACCTACAAGTACCAATCCCAGACTTAGAGACAAGAATTGGATACAAGAGATGAACTAGGGTTTGAGAGGAGATGGTGCTGGTGAAGATGTTGATGGAGATTGGCCCTCTCCCGATGAGAGGAGCGTTGGTGATGACGATGGCGATGATTTCCCCCTCCCGAAGGGAAGTGTCCCCGGCAGAACAGCTCTGTCAGAGCCCTAGATTGGTTCCGCCAAGGTTCCGCCTCGTGGCGGCGGAGTCTCGTCCCGAAACTTGCTTATTATTTTTCTTCGGACGAAAGACTTCATATAGCAGAACATGGGCCCGGAGGGCCAACAGGGGGCCCACGAGGCAGGGGCGCGCCCAGGGGGTAGGACGCGCCCCCACCCTCGTGGCCAGGGTGTGGGCCCCCTCTAGTATTTCTTCCGCTCAGTATTTTTTATTATTTCCAAAAACAACTTTCGTGGAGTTTTAGGACTTTTGGAGTTGTGCAGAATAGGTCTCTAATATTTGCTCCTTTTCTAGCCCGGAATTCCAGTTGCCGGCATTCTCCCTCCTTATGTAAACCTTGTAAAATAAGAGAGAATAGGCATAAGTATTGTGACATAATGTGTAATAACAGCCCATAATGCAATAAATATTGATATAAAAGCATGATGCAAAATGGACGTATCACTTATACATCGTAATCTACTAAACTTGCAGCACATTCTTATATATTTAGATGTTTGACGCGATCGCTATGTTGTGCAGCATATACAAAAACGAGTTACTGCCGCAAAATCCAAGAAACATTGACAAACTGGTTATGGCAGGATTTGCGAAATGGTTCAAGTGCCATGTGAGCTATTGAATTGCACTGTCAGTTTTTTAATATATTGAGTACATAAGATGATCAGCTTGTCTATTTTCTAAACATAGGTTAAGAAGATGCGGGAGGATGGGCAGGCAGTTGATGATGCCCTTTACGCACTAGCAATGGGTCCTGATACTCGGGTAAGACATTATGAATCTTGCGTTGTTGGAGATGTGCGCTACAACACCCTTGCACGCGATGAAGGCAGGAAGACACAAAACAGTGCCATCATGAGCACGGATACATACGGCAGAGAGACAACTGAAATGTATGCTAACATAACAGACATTGTTCAGTTGCAGTATATCTCCAGTTTCGAGGATCATCGGTGTGTGGTTCTGTTGTGCTGTCGTTGGTATAACCTGTTTTCCAGGATCGCAAAACCCAGAGCCGATGATTATTTCAAATCCATCAATGTCAAGGCGGCGTACCAGACCAACGAGCCTTTTATTTTGGCAAATCAAGCAACACAAATATTTTTCTTGGAAGACACATTTTCATGTAGCGATGACTGGAGAGTATTGCAAAGGTTTGAGCAGAGGAATTCGTTTAATGAAGTTGCACAACAAGATGATGCTTACACCGCTCCTGATGTACAAGATTCCAGAGATGTTCCTAATGTCTTTGAGAACCATCACGTCAATGACGCTGGCGAAAAGATTGTCTGTCGTGCTGTGGACATACAAGAGTTGATCAAGAAGAAGCCAACGTTCGAGGACATTGAGGATGAAGAACAAGATGACACTCTGGGGAATTACGATTCAGACAGATACACATGGCGAAGATGTTGACGCTACTGCTGCGGATGATGATTAGATTGCTTTTGTCGTATTTTCCTGTCAGAAGACATTTTTTATCTACTATGTGAAATTGTGCTTGCTATGACAACTGAAACCTGATGAACGTGTTGTTTAGTATTTTGATGTGAGAACATCACTTGTACGTATGTTGATTTGTGTTTGGTGATTGTATGACGAGTAAAACATGATGACATTGTTGTTTAGTTGTACTCATATTTGGCTGTCAAACTTGAATTTGATGACATAGTTTGCTGTTGGACTACAATTTGCTCGACGTCTTCAAATGGGAACAAAGCTGACCCGACAAGGCCTCTGCTAATTTATTTATTTATTATCAAAAGGGCCTCTGCTATTTATTTATTTATGAGCAAAAGGGGATACCCCCCGATTTCCGTTAATTGAAATCATTAGATGTTCACAACATTACACCCAACCTGCTACAGAGGTTTCATTCATTACTAGTTTCAGCAAAGTGCTCATGTCATAGCCACTGAATACATCACGAGTGCTACATACACTGCAAATAAAGAGACAATCATCCTACAGAGCACATCGATTTTGCCCATTATCTTCACAAGCTCTTTCATCTCCTCATTGGTGTCAAGGCTGTTCAGCAGTTGTTGCTTGGCCATGATCAGAGGAACTGCATCTTTAACCTTCTGCTCTACATCTTCCTCTTTTGCCGTTCCTTCAGTTACTTGTCCAACACCCCAACCTGCTGGTATTGGGATTCCTCGGCTAACCAAATAATCAGCGTAGTTGCATTCCCCCACATCAGCAACTTCCCAGAAATACAAATCACACAAATCTTCCCTTTTCTGCACGAATCAAATTGGAAGATCATCAACCAAACTATTAAAAAAATCAGCAACTGAAAGCAGCAGAACAACACTTAAACGGTCGCAGTTTCGGGAATGTTACCAGGTGAACGAGCCCAGTTTTTCTTTTCTTCCTATATATAAAAAACTATGCTACTTGGTGTCGGCTTAGTCAACAAACGATTGTGCCAACCTTGACCGTTGGATTGACATTCAACGTCTGTCGTGTTTCTTCAGTCTCTTCTTCCTCCAGCCGCCAAAGCCAAACCAGCACTGGCAGGATGCGTGCTCCCGCCTCCCACGGCTGGTTGTGCTGTCGCGCACGCATCGTGGCCACATTGCACCCTAAAACTCTGCGCATCTTCCCCGGCTCCTGTTTGTTCCCGTCCGAGGCCTTACCATCGTCCTCTGCCTTGGTTCGCTCACCGTGGTGCCGCCCTCCGGTGTTGTCAACATGGTCAACAACCGAGAGGAATAAGGATATGACTGTGCATGGTGAGGATAACAGTAGGGACCCAGCAGCGCGCGCAGTAATTTTGTTTTTTCGGGACAGAGAAGGGAACTGGGTTGTGCGGGAGTTGTGGCCCGTCTAGCCCAGGCTTTTATTTCATATGTTTAGCACATGACCAGCCCAGTTTGTTTTTTTTCCTTTCTGAAAATGGCTAGCCCAGCTATTTTGTTTTTTGCAGAATAACCAACGTAGCCCTACTTGCTTTTCTATGCCCTGCTTGGCCAGAAATCTTTCAAGACGAGGAGGGATGCATTTTGCCCAGAAAATGGGCTATAAGTAATAAGAAATGGGCTATAAGTAATAATAAATGGGCTATAAAATGAAAAAATACAGCAAACAGGCAATTAGTTCCAAAATACTTTTTTCTTTCGGATTTTGATATTTTAAATTTTATTGTTTTTGTGCGGGTAAAATTTCATTGGATTTAAATTAAGGTATGTTTAGTTTTTAAATTAATTTGAATCTGGCTAGAAATTTCGGGCTGTATGCTATTCGGGACAGATTTGGAGGCTGACTTGTGGGTCTACTAGGTTGACGTGTACGAAAGGCTTTGTCAACTTAGTCCATAAATGATTCTAGCAGCAGCGACCGTTGGATGTTAATCCAACGGCCGTGCTGCTTCTTCAATATCTGATCTTCTTGCTCCAGCCACCCAAACCAGCGCCGGTGGGACTGCCTGCTCCCGGCTCCTGTGGTCGGCTGTGTTGCCGCACAGGCCGGACCGCCCCGCCCTACTCCATTGCTGGCCAGGCCATTCCTCTACTCACCCACACCTCTGGTTATTTTCCAGCGACGGCAGCCGGACCGGTAAACCCTCGTACTCCCCACCGCGTGGGCAACCACTGCCGAGTCTTCCCCGCCTTCGTGTCATTCCCTTCCTAGGCCTCGCCGTTGTCCACCATCCTGGTGCTCTCGGCGCGGCGTGGTCAACGTGGTCAACGAACGACATCCATTGGAAGTGGACTGTACGTGGAGAGGCTGACAGCTGGGTCCACGGCCGCACACAAGGAAATGCCTCCTTATTATGCGCAAAATAATGATCCCTCCACCTGACATCTGGGACTCACCGGAAGGGCCTCTGTATTTCGTGAAAAAAACGTTCCCCCCGCTGACAGATCGGACCCACCAGCCATATCTTCGCACGCAAGGAAGTGCCTCCTTATTACGCACAAAAAAATGAATACTCCCCTGCTAGCTGGGACCCAGCATAGTGCGAGGCTGACTTGGGCCTACTAAGTTGACGGGGACGGAGGGCTTTGTCAACTTAGTCAATATGAACGATTCTAGCTCCAGTGATCGTACGATGTCCATCCAACAGCCGTAGTGCTTCTTCAACCTCTGGTCTTCTCGAACCAGTGAACCCTCGTACTCCTCTTCACGTGGGCATCCACTGTTGCGTCTTCCCCGACTCCGCGTCGTCCCCTTGCTAGGCCTCATCGTCTTCCACCGCCCTGGTGCTCTCGGCACGGCGTGGTCAACGTGGTCAAGGAACGACTTCCATCGGAAGAGTACTGTACGTGGAGAGGTTGAGAGCTGGGTCCATGACCGTAGCAAGGAAGTGCCTTCTTATTATGCGGAAAATAATTATTCCTCCACCTGACATCGGGGACCCACTGGACGGGTGATAACCTACAAGTTAGGGGATCGCAACAGTTTTCGAGGGTAGAGTATTCAACCCAAATTTATTGATTCGACACAAGGGGAGCCAAAGAATATTCTCATGTATTAGCAACTGAGTTGTCAATTCAGCCACACCTGGATAACTTAATATCTGCAGCAAAGTATTTAGTAGCAAAGTAATATGATAGTAGTGGTAACGGTAATAAAGGTAACAGTAGCAAAAGTAATATTTTTGGTGTTTTGTAGTGATCGTAACAGTAGCAACGGAAAAGTAAATAAGCGGAGAACAATATATGAAAAGCTCGTAGGCATTGGATCGGTGATGGAGAATTATGCCGGATGCGGTTCATCATGTAACAATCATAACATAGGGTGACACAGAACTAGCTCCAATTCATCAATGTAATGTAGGCATGTATTCCGAATATAGTCATACATGCTTATGGAAAAGAACTTGCATGACATCTTTTGTCCTACCCTCCCGTGGCAGCGGGGTCCTAATGGAAACTAAGGCATATTGAGGCCTCCTTTTAATAGAGAACCGGAACAAAGCATTAGCACATAGTGAATACATGAACTCCTCAAACTATGGTCATCACCGGGAGTGGTCCCGATTATTGTCACTTCGGGGTTGCCGGATCATAACACATAGTAGGTGACTATAGACTTGCAAGATAGGATCAAGAACTCACATATATTCATGAAAACATAATAGGTTCAGATCTGAAATCATGGCACTCGGGCCCTAGTGACAAGCATTAAGCATAGCAAAGTCATAGCAACATCAATCTCAGAACATAGTGGATACTAGGGATCAAACCCTAACAAAACTAACTCGATTACATCATAAATCTCATCCAACCCATCACCGTCCAGCAAGCCTACGATGGAATTACTCACGCACGGCGGTGAGCATCATGAAATTGGTGATGGAGGATGGTTGATGATGACGATGGCGACGAATCCCCCTCTCCGGAGCCCCGAACGGACTCCAGATCAGCCCTCCCGAGAGGTTTTAGGGCTTGGCGGCGGCTCCGTATCGTAAAACGCGATGAATTCTTCTCTCTGATTTTTTTCTCCCCAAAAGCAAATATATAGAGTTGGAGTTGAGGTCGGAGGAGCTCCAGGGGGCCCACGAGGTAGGGGGCGCGCCCTAGGGGGGCGCCCTCCACCCTCGTGGACAGGGTGATGGCCCCCTGGTTTTCATCTTTTGCAGGGATTTTTTATTATTTCCAAATAGACGTTCCGTGGAGTTTCAGGTCATTCTGAGAACTTTTGTTTCTGCACATAGATAACACCATGGAAAGTCTGCTGAAAACAGCGTGAGTCCGGGTTAGTTCCATTCAAATCATGCAAGTTAGAGTCCAAAACAAGGGCAAAAGTGTTTGGAAAAGTAGATACGACGGAGACGTATCAACTCCCCCAAGCTTAAACCTTTGCTTGTCCTCAAGCAATTCAGTTGATAAACTGAAAGTGATAAAGAAAAACTTTTACAAACTCTGTTTGCTCTTGTTGTTGTAAATATGTAAAGCCAGCATTCAAGTTTTCAGCAAAGATTATGACTAAGAACATTCGCAATAATTCTTAGGTCTCATGTTTACTCATATCAATGGCATAATCAACTAGCGAGCGATAATAATAAATCTCGGATGACAACACTTTCTCAAAACAATCATAATATGATATAACAAGATGGTATCTCGCTAGCCCTTTCTGAGACCGCAAAACATAAATGCAGAGCACCTTTAAAGATCAAGGACTGACTAGACATTGTAATTCATGGTAAAAGAGATCCAGTCATAGTCATACCCAATATAAATTAATAGTAATGAATGCAAATGACAGCTGCGCTCTCCGGCTAGTGCTTTTTAATAAGAGGGTGATGACTCAACATAAAAGTAAATAGATAGGCCCTTCGCAGAGGGAAGCAGGGATTTGTAGAGGTGCCAGAGCTCGATTTGAAATAGAGATAAATAATATTTTGAGCGGCGTACTTTCATTGTCAACATAACAACCAAGAGATGGTGATATCATCCATGCTACACACATTATAGGTGGTTCCCAAACAGAATGGTAAAGTTTATACTCCCCCTCCACCAACAAGCGTCAATCCATGACTTACTCGAAACAACGAGTGTCTCCAACTAGCAACAGTCCCAAGGGGAGTTTTGTTTGCAATTATTTTGATTTAGTTTGCATAAAGCATGGGACTGCGCATCCCGGTGACCAGCCATTTTCTCGTGAGTGAGGAGCGGAGTCCATTCCTCTTTAGAATAACCTGCCTAGCATGGAAGATATGGACAGCCCTAGTTGATACATGAGCTATTCGAGCATACAAACAGAATTTCATTTGAAGGTTTAGAGTTTGGCACATACAAATTTACTTGGAACGGCAGGTAGATACCGCATATAGGAAGGTATAGTGGACTCATATGGAATAACTTTGGGGTTTAAGGGATTGGATGCACAAGCAGTATTCCCGCTTAGTACAAGTGAAGGCTAGCAAAAGACTGGGAAGCGACCAACTAGAGAGCAACAACAGTCATGAACATGCATTAAAATTAATAAACATTGGATGCAAGCATGAGTAGGATATAATCCACCATGAACATAAATATCGTGAAGGCTATGTTGATTTGTTTCAACTACATGTGTAAACATGTGCCAAGTCAAGTCACTTAAATCATTCAAAGGAGGATACCACCCCATTATACCACATCACAACCATTTTAATAGCATGTTGGCACGCAAGGTAAACCATTATAACTCATAGCTAATCAAGCATGGCACAAGCAACTATAATCTCTAATTGTCATTGCAAACATGTTTATTCATAATAGGCTGAATCAGGAACAATGAACTCATCATATTTACAAAAACAAGAGAGGTCGAGTTCATACCAGCTTTTCTCATCTCAGTCAGTCCATCATATATCGTCATAATTGCCTTTCACTTGCACGACCGAACGATGTGAATAATAATAAGAGTGCACGTGCATTGGACTAAGCTGGAATCTGCGAGCATTCAATAAACAGGAGAAGACAAGGAAATATGGGCTCTTGGTTAAATCAACAATAATGCATATAAGAGCCACTTCAGCAATTTAATTATGGTCCTCTCCTATCGACCCCCAAAGAAAAGAAAAGAAATAAAACTATTTACAAGGGAAAGCTCCCAACAAGCAAAAGAAGAACGGGAAATCTTTTTGGGTTTTCTTTTTAATTATTACTACTACAGCAACAAAAGTAAACTAACTAAAAGCTACACTAATTTTTTTTCTTAAGGTTTAACAAAACACACAAGAAGAAAGCGAGAAAAAACAAAATAAACTAGCATGGATATTACAGTGAAAGAGTATGAGCACCGACATCTAGCAATGAGTGTGTGTGAACATAAATGTAATGTCGGTGAGAAATACGTACTCCCCCAAGCTTAGGCTTTTGGCCTAAGTTGGTTTATTGCCAAGGATGGCCTGGCGGATATCCGTAGTTGTAGCTGGGGTTGTACTGAGCAGCGGCAGTTATTGCCTCCTGAGCTGCAGCATGGCGGCGAGCTGCCTCCGCCCTCCTCTCATACTCATCTGCCTCCTCTCTGGTGATAAAATGTCTTCCTTTTGCCTGATAATCAAAGAAGGCAGGAGCAGGGAGAGTAATACGGAAAGCATGACGTCTATCAAAGATTACGCGATATCGGAGAGGTGATTCATTCCTCTCGACAAACTGGTGATAGACCATAGAATTATAGTCTAAATAAGTAGGAGGCAACTCAATGTCATCCTCACGAACGTCCACACCAAGAAAATCAGCTAAGCGGGTTGCATAAATTCCTCCAAAGAAATCTCCATTAAATCTATTATTATGCAACCTACGTGCAACAACGGCTCCCAAATTATAAGTTTGGTCTCCTAACACAACACTCCTAAGAATACTGAGATCAGGGACACACATGTGACATGCTTCATCTTTACCATTTATGCACCTACCTATGAAGAGAGCAAAATAATGTATAGCAGGGAAATGAATGCTCCCTATGGTAGCTTGTGCTATATCTCTAGATTCCCCCACGGTTATACCAGCAAGAAAGTTTCTAAATTCAGATTTACGGGGTTCACTAACACTACCCCATTGTGGAAGTTTGCAAGCAGAAGTAAAATCCTCTAAGTCCATGGTATAAGATTTTTCATAAAGATCAAACAGGACAGTTGGAGAATTACGTGAAGATGAAAATTCAAACCTCCTCACAAATGTACTAGTGAGATAGTGGTACTGGCGGCATTTGTCTGCCTCAAAGCTTACAAGATCAGCGTTACGCAAATATTCGTTAAATTCTTCCTTGATTCCCGCTCGATCCATAAAACTTTCTGAAGGCCATTCACAGGGCCGCACTGGAGCGTCCCTTGGTGGCTCCTCGTCAGCATCACGCATTGCAAGCCTGGGTCCTTGCTTCCTTGAAGAACCACATTGGAACATTTTCCTAAGCATATTTCTTCCTCTGAAAAATTTCTGAAATTTTTAGTAACTTCAAACAAAAGTGAACCAACTTCAATAAAATTGATAGCAACTACTCCTACAAGTGCCTAGAGACTATATCATGCATTAGAACTACTTGGAACCATATAAATTTGACATGCAAGCTCAAGAACATGGTCACCTAGGCAGCACAAATTTGCAATGAATAAAGCACTCGAACAAAAACTAATTGGACCAATGGAGGAGTCACATACCAAGGAAGAATCTCCCCAAGCAGTTTTGTGAGAGGTGCTTTGAGCAAGGAGATCGAAAATCGCAGCAAAATGAGCTAGAACTCGTGCTTGAGCTGGATATTGGTGTTTGTGGGAGTAAGAAAGAGTGTATGGGTGCAGAAGTAAGTGGAGGAGGACCACCATGGGCCCACGAGGCAGGGGGCGCGCCCTGGGGGTAGGGCGCGCCCTCCACCCTCGTGGCCAGGTGCTTGCCCCTCCTGCTGTGTTCTCAGTGCCAAAAATTATCAAAAATTCTAGAAAAAATCATATTCCATTTTCAGGGCATTTGGAGAAATTTTATTTTTGGGGTATTTTTATATTGCACAGATAAATCAGAAAACAGGCAAAAAATACTATTTTTACTTTATTTCAACTAAATTACAGAAAGTAGAGAGAGGGTACAGAAGGTTGTGCTTTCTAGTTTCATCCATCTCATGCTCATCAAAAGGAATCCACTAACAAGGTTGATCAAGTCTTGTTAACAAACTCATTCCGAATAACATGGAACCGGAGAAATTTCGAATAACACTATGTTACCTCAACGGGGATACGCACCTCCCCTATAATAAGAATATCATATTTCTTCTTGACAGTAGGAACAGGAAATTCAAAACCTCCAAAAATAATCGATGGAATTTTTCCAATAGAGTTGATACTATGAACTTGAGGTTGTTTCCTCGGAAAGTGTACCGTATGCTCATTACCATTAACATGAAAAGTGACATTGCCTTTGTTGCAATCAATAACAGCCCCTGCAGTATTCAAAAAAGGTCTTCCAAGAATAATAGACATACTATCGTCCTCGGGAATATCAAGAATAACAAAGTCCGTTAAAATAGTAACGTTTGCAACCACAACAGGCACATCCTCACAAATACCGACAGGTATAGCAGTTGATTTATCAGCCATTTGCAAAGATATTTCAGTAGGTGTCAACTTATTCAAATCAAGTCTACGATATAAAGAGAGAGGCATAACACTAACACCGGCTCCAAGATCACATAAAGCAGTTTTAACATAGTTTCTTTTAATGGAGCATGGTATAGTGGGTACTCCTGGATCTCCAAGTTTCTTTGGTATTCCACCCTTAAAAGTGAAATTAGCAAGCATGGTGGAAATTTTAGCTTCCGGTATCTTTCTTTTATTAGTGACAATATCTTTCATGTACTTAGCATAAGGATTCATTTTGAGCATATCAGTTAATCGCATATGCAAAAAGATAGGTCTAATCATTTCAGCAAAGCGCTCAAAATCCTCATCATCATTTTTCTTGGATGGTTTCGGGGGAAAAGGCATGGGTTTCTGAACCCATGGTTCTCTTTCTTTATCATGTTTCCTAGCAACAAAATCTCTCTTATCATAACGTTGATTCTATGATTGTGCGTTATCAAGATCAGAAGCAGGTTCAATTTCTACATCATTATCATTACTAGGTTGAGCATCATCATGAACATCATCATTAATATTTTCACTAGGCTCATGTTCATTACCAGATTGTGTTTCAGCATCAGAAATAGAAATATCATTTGGATTCTCAGGTGTTTCAGTAATAGGTTCACTAGAAGCATGCAAAGTCCTATCATTTTTCTTTTTCTTCTTTTTAGAAGGACTAGGTGCATCAATATTATTTCTCTGAGAATCTTGCTCAATTCTCTTAGGGTGGCCTTCAGGATACAAAGGTTCCTGAGTCATCTTACCAGTTCTAGTAGCCACTCTAACAACATAATCATTTTTCTTACTATTCATTTCATTGAGCAAATCATTTTGAGCTTTAAGTACTTGTTCTACTTGAGTGGTAACCATAGAAGCATGTTTACTAATGAGTTTAAGTTCACCTTTAACTCTAGACATATAATCACCCAAGTGTTCAAGCGTATCGGAATTGTATTTCAATTGTCTACCAAAATAAGCATTGAAGTTTTCTTGTTTGATAATAAAATTATCGAACTCTTCTAAGCATTTTCTAGCAGACTTATAGTGAGGAATATCACTTTGATCAAATCTATAGAGAGAATTTACCTTTACTACTTGTGCCGGGTTATCAAGACCATGAGTTTCTTCAATAGGTGATGGATTAAGATCATATGTTTCTTCAACAGGCGGTAAATTAAGACCGTGTATTTCTTCAATAGGAGGTAAATTCTTAACATCTTCAGCTTTAATACCTTTTTCTTTCATAGATTTCTTTGCCTCTTGCATATCTTCAGGACTGAGAAATAGAACACCTCTCTTCTTCGGAGTTGGTTTAGGAATAGGCTCAGGAGCTGGCTCCGGAAGTGTCCAATTATTTTCATTTGTCAACATATTATTCAATAGAATTTCAGCTTCATCCGGTGTTCTTTCCCTGAAAACAGAACCAGCACAACTATCCGGGTAATCTCTGGAAGCATCGGTTAGTCCATTATAAAAGATATCAAGTATTTCATTTTTCTTAAGAGGATGATCAGGCAAAGCATTAAGTAACTTGAGAAGCCTCCCCCAAGCTTGTGGGAGACTCTCTTCTTCAATTTGCACAAAATTGTATATTTCCCTCAAGGCAGCTTGTTTCTTATGAGCAGGGAAATATTTAGCAGAGAAGTAATAAATCATATCCTGGGGACTACGCACACAACCAGGATCAAGAGAATTAAACCATATCTTAGCATCACCCTTTAATGAGAACGGAAATATTTTAAGGATATAGAAGTAGCGAGATTTCTCATCATTAGTGAACAGGGTGGCTATATCATTTAATTTAGTAAGATGTGCCACAACAGTTTCAGATTCATAGCCATGAAAAGGATCAGATTCAACCAAAGTAATTATATCAGGATCAACAGAGAATTCATAATCCTTATCGGTAACACAGACAGGTGAAGTAGCAAAAGCAGGGTCAGGTTTCATTCTAGCATTAAGAGATTGCTGATTCCATTTAGCTGATAACCTATTGAGTTCATATCTATCTTTGCAAGCTAAAATAGCTAACGAAGCTTCTTTATCAAAAACATAACCCTCAGGAATAACAGGCAAGTCTTCATCATCACTTTCATCAATATAATCAGTTTCAATAATTTCTTTCTCTCTAGCCCTAGCAATTTGTTCATCAAGAAATTCACTAAGTGGCACAGTAGTATCAAGCATAGAGGTAGTTTCATCATAAGTATCATGCATAACAAAAGTGGCATCATCAATAACATGCGACATATCAGAACGAATAGCAGAAGCAGGTTTAGGTGTCACAAGCTTACTCAAAACAGAAGGTGAATCAAGTGCAGATCTAGATGGCAGTTCCATACCTCCCCTCGTAGTTGAGGGATAAATGGTTGTCTTAGCGTCTTTCAAGTTCTTCATAGTGATCAGCACATATAAATCCCAAGTGACTCAAAGAATAGAGCTATGCTCCCCGGCAACGGCGCCAGAAAATAGTCTTGATAACCCACCAGTATAGGGGATCGCAACAGTTTTCGAGGGTAGAGTATTCTACCCAAATTTATTGATTCGACACAAGGGGAGCCAAAGAATATTCTCAAGTATTAGCAACTGAGTTGTCAATTCAGCCACACCTGGATAACTTAATATCTGCAGCAAAGTATTTAGTAGCAAAGTAATATGATAGTACTGGTAACGGTAATAAAGGTAACAGTAGCAAAAGTAATATTTTTGGTGTTTTGTAGTGATTGTAACAGTAGCAACGCAAAAGTAAATAAGCGGTGAACAATATATGAAAAGCTCGTAGGCATTGGATCGGTGCTGGAGAATTATGCCGGATGCGGTTCATCATGTAAAAATCATAACATAGGGTGACACAGAACTAGCTCCAATTCATCAATGTAGTGTAGGCATGTATTCCGAATATAGTCATACGTGCTTATGGAAAAGAACTTGCATGACATCTTTTGTCCTACCCTCCCGTGGCAGCGGGGTCCTAATGGAAACTAAGGGATATTAAGGCCTCCTTTTAATAGAGAACCGGAACAAAGCATTAGCACATAGTGAATACATGAACTCCTCAAACTATGGTCATCACCGGGAGTGGTCCCGATTATTGTCACTTCGGGGTTGCCGGATCATAACACATAGTAGGTGACTATGGACTTGCAAGATAGGATCAAGAACTCACATATATTCATGAAAACATAATAGGTTCATATCTGAAACCATGGCACTCGGACCCTAGTGACAAGCATTAAGCATAGCAAAGTCATAGCAACATCAATCTCAGAACATAGTGGATCCTAGGGATCAAACCCTAACAAAACTAACTCGATTACATGATAGATCTCATCCAACCCATCACCGTCCAGCAAGCCTACGATGGAATTACTCACGCACGGCGGTGAGCATCATGAAATTGGTGATGGAGGATGGTTGATGATGATGATGGCGACGAATCCCCCTCTCCGGAGCCCCGAACAGACTCCAGATCAGCCCTCCCAAGAGGTTTTAGGGCTTCGCGGCGGCTCTGTATCATAAAACGCGATGAATTCTTCTCTCTGATTTTTTTCTCCCCGAAAGCAAATATATAGAGTTGGAGTTGAGGTCGGAGGAGCTCCAGGGGGCCCATGAGGTAGGGGGCGCGCCCTAGGGGGGCACCCTCCACCCTCGTGGACAGGGTGTGGGCCCCCTGGTCTTCATCTTTTGCAACGATTTTTTATTATTTCCAAATAGACGTTTCGTGGAGTTTCAGGTCATTCCGAGAACTTTTGTTTCTGCACATAGATAACACCATGGAAAGTCTGCTGAAAACAACGTCAGTCCGGGTTAGTTCCATTCAAATCATGCAAGTTAGAGTCCAAAACAAGGGCAAAAGTGTTTGGAAAAGTAGATACGACGGAGACGTATCAACAGGCCACCGTATTTCACGAAAAAACGTTTCCCCCCTGACTGCTGGGACCCAGCAGCTAAATCTTCGCACGCAAGGAAGTGCATCCATATTACGGGCAAAAAAAATTATTCACCCCCTTGACTGCTAGGACCCACCACCTACATCTTCGCATGCAAGTGCCTGACAGTCGGGACCCACCCGGTCGAAGCGTACGTCGTGTTGTCATTCTGGTCGCGAATGTGTACGTACATACTGGTCGATCGGTCTGTCTGCAGGCTGCAGCGATGAACCGTGGCCGTGTATGGAAGGGCACGTGTCGTAGTAGAGGCGCGCACGTAGCATGTACACGTACGTACAGTGGTCAGGGTGCAAGAAAGAAAATACGGCCACGTACGTACATACAGGCGGGGTCTCGAACGCCTACTCGCGCATACGTACGGCCAGGGCTCGTGTACATGGCTGGGTCGGAACGGAGAAACTGGGTCGTCGTCGTGTTCATGGTGAGGCAACGGAATGCGTCGTGTTCATCGGGAGCCAACGGAACGCGTGCAGTTCATCGGGAGCCAACCGGCTTGGACGGAACAGGCGATGGAAACGAGACCTGGCATACCGCAGAACGGAGGAAACGGCCTTGTGTTCGACCGGTCACGGTGGAAACAGGATCCTGTTCATCGGGAGGGGTCTGGCGTACCGCAAAATGGAGGAAACGGACCTCCTACGGTCGAAACAGGGTCCTGTTGATCGGGAGGGGTGTGGCGTACCGCAAAACGGAGGAAACGGACTTGTGTTGGAGCGCTACGGTCGAAACGGGGGTCCTGTTTATCGGGAGGGGTGTGGCGTACCACAAAACAGGACTCCACGGGATACTGTTCATCTCCACCTTCGACCTCCTCCAGCCTCCATGGGCTCCTGTTCATCCACCGTCGACCTCCTTCAGCCTCCACCTGCGACTGTTCAGCCACGGGCTCCTGTTCATCCAGCCTCGACCGCGCGCTCCTCCACCGGCTACTATTCAACCAGCCCTCTCCACGGGGGCCCTATTCAACCAGCCCTCCACGGGCTACTGTTCATCCAGCCCTCCACCGGCTACTGTTCAACTAGCCCTCCACCGGCTACTGTTCAGCCAGCCCTCCACGGGGTCCTATTTATCCAGCCCTCCACGGGGTCCTATTCATCCACCGGTTCGATCGATCGGAGTACTGTCCATCTAGCGGCAACGGCCTCTACTACCATGGGGTCCTGTTCATCCAACCCCCACCGGGAACTGTTCATCCAAACCCCCCAACAACGCTCACTGTTCATCAAGGGAAGGAGGCAGCAATGTTCGATCGGCTTCAGTTAGCAGCAGTAGCGAAGGAATCAATCGGGTTCTGTTAACAGCAAGGGATCGATCGATCGCTCAGGTTCAGTAACGCGTAGCCTGCAGTGCAATCGCTCGGGTTCAGTTAGAGCCCAATGCCTCGCTCGGGTTCAGTTAGAATGCAACGCCTCACACACACGCGCGTACGCACGAGAGAAACGCCCATCGCGCGGCCCCTGACCACCCACCGTAACCGGGAACTCCCCCGATATTTTCCTCGCCCTCGCTTCTACCATGGTTTTCTCCGTCATGGACGGCCCAAAGAATGTCATGCAGCTACGTCTCCGGCCCGCCCAGGACGAAAAGCCCATTTTCTGTCATGATTTTTTGTCATAGAAGTAGGAGCCCACCGCATCTGTAATGATACCTGGTTTTGTCACAACTATCATCATAGAAGTGTCATAAGTATCAAAGAAAATATTTTCGTTCGGCCCAAAATGTCACCGATGTGTCTTTTTTTGTAGTAGAAGTGGCTGGTGATGCCGCCGTAGATGGAGCCGCGCCATGTCGGCTCGGGACCGAGCGCCGGTAGCACCGTGAGATCGAATCAAGAAGAAAATGCAGCGATTAGTGTAGAACCTCTTTGGTAATCTTGATTAGGCCTCAGCTTCATCCAAGGAATCGGTGATGATGCTGCTCTTCCAGTGGTGCAGGTGAAAACGGTGGTGTGTGATACGTCTCCAACGTATCTATAATTTTTTATTGTTCCATGCTATATTATATTCTGTTTTGGACATTAATGGACTTTATTATACACTTTTATATTATTTTTGGGACTAACCTATTAACCGTAGGCCCAGCCCAGAATTGATGTTTTTCGCCTATTTTAGAGTTTCGCAGAAAAAGAGTATCAAACGGAGTCCAAACGGGATGAAACCTTCGGGAATGTGATTTTCGGAACGAACGTGATCCAGAGGACTTGGACCCTACGTCAAGACATCAACCAGGAAGGCACGAGGTAGGGGGGCGCGCCTACCCCCTGGGCGTGCCCTCCACCCTCGTGGGCCCCATGTTGCTCCACCGACGTACTTCTTTCTCCTATATATACCTACGTACTCCCAAACTACCAGATACGGAGCCAAAAACCTAATTCCACCGCCGCAACCTTCTGTACCCATGAGATCCCATCTTGGGGCCTTTTCCGGAGCTCCGCCGGAGGGGGCATCGATCATGGAGGGCTTCTACATCAACACCATAGCCTCTACGATGATGTGTGAGTAGTTTACCTCAGACCTTCGGGTCCATAGTTATTAGCTAGATGGCTTCTTCTCTCTTTTTGGATCTCAATACAATTTTCTCCCCCTCTCTTGTGGAGATCTATTCGATGTAATCTTCTTTTGCTGTGTGTTTGTTGAGACCGATGAATTGTGGGTTTATGATCAAGTTTATCTATGAACAATATTTGAGTCCTCTCTGAATTCTTTTATCTATGATTGGTTATCTTTGTAAGTCTCTTCGAATTATCAGTTTGGTTTGGCCTACTAGATTGATCTTTCTTGCAATGGGAGAAGTGCTTAGCTTTGGGTTCAATCATGCGGTGTCCTTTCCCAGTGATAGTAGGGGCAGCAAGGCACGTATTGTATTGTTGCCATCGAGGATAACAAGATGGGGTTTATATCATATTGCATGAGTTTATTCCTTTACATCATGTCATTTTACTTAAAGCGTTACTCTGTTCTTATGAACTTAATACTCTAGATGCGTGCTAGATAGCGGTCGATGTGTGGAGTAATAGTAGTAGATGCAGGCAGGAGTCGGTCTACTTGTCACAGACATGATGCCTATATACTGATCATACCTAGATATTCTCATAACTATGCTCAATTCTGTCAATTGCTCAACAGTAATTTGTTCACCCACCGTAATACTTATGCTCTCGAGAGAAGCCACTAGTGAAACCTATGGCCCCGGGGTCTATTTTCCATCATATTAATCTTCCAACACTTTGCTATTTTTATTGCCTTTTATTTTACTTTGCATCTTTATCATAAAAATACCAAAAATATTATCTTGTCATACCTATCAGATCTCACTCTCGTAAGTGACCGTGAAGGGATTGACAACCCCTTTATTGCGTTGGTTGCGTGGTTTTATTTGTTTGTGTAGGTGCGAGGGACTCGTGCGTGGCCTCCTACTGGATTGATACCTTGGTTCTCAAAAACTAAGGGAAATACTTATGCTGCTTTACTGCATCACCCTTTCCTCTTAAGGGGAAAACCAACGCAGTGCTCAAGAGGTAGCAAGAAGGATTTCTGGCGCCGTTGCCAGGGAGTCTACGCAAAGGTCAAACATACAAGTACCAATCAAAAACCCTTATCTCCCGCATTACATTATTTGCCATTTGCCTCTCGTTTTCCTCTCCCCCACTTCACCCTTGCCGTTTTATTCGCCCTCTCTTTTCCGTTCACCTCTTTTTCGCTTGCTTTGTTTGCTCGTGTGTTGGATTGCTTGCTTGTCACGATGGCTCAAGATAATACCAAATTGTGTGACTTTACCAATACCAACAACAATGATTTTCTTAGCACTCCGATTACTCCTCTTACCGATACTGAATCTTGTGAAATTAATGCTGCTTTGTTGAATCTTGTCCTGAAAGATCAATTCGCCGGCCTTCCTAGTGAAGATGCCGCTACTCATCTAAATAGCTTCGTTGATTTGTGTGATATGCAAAAGAAGAAAGATGTGGACAATGATATTGTTAAATTGAAGCTATTTCCTTTTTCGCTTAGAGATCATGCTAAAGCTTGGTTTTTGTCTTTGCCTAAAATAGTATTGATTCTTGGAATAAGTGCAAAGATGCTTTTATCTCTAAGTATTTTCCTCCCGCTAAGATCATCTCTCTTAGAAACAATATTATGAATTTTAAGCAACTTGATCATGAACATGTTGCACAAGCTTGGGAGAGGATGAAATTAATGATACGTAATTGCCCTACACATGGTTTGAATTTGTGGATGATCATACAAAAATTTTATGCCGGATTGAATTTTGCTTCTAGAAATCTTTTAGATTCGGCCACGGGAGGCACTTTTATGGAAATCACTTTAGGAGAAGCTAATAAACTCCTAGATAATATTATGGTTAATTATTCTCAATGGCACACTGAAATATCTACTAATAAAAAGGTGCATGCGATAGAAGAAATTAATGTTTTAAATGGAAAGATGGATGAACTTATGAAATTATTTGCTACTAAAAGTGTTTCTTCTGATCCTAATGATATGCCTTTGTCTAATTTGATTGAGAATAATAATGAATCTATGGATGTGAATTTTGTTGGTAGGAATAATTTTGGTAACAACGCATGTAGAGGAAACTTTAATCCTAGGCCGTATCCTAGTAATTCCTCTAATAATTATGGTAATTCCTACAATAATTCTTATGGAAATTTTAATAAAATGCCTTCTAAATTTGAGACTAGTTTTAAGGAGTTTATGGATTCGCAAAAGAATTTCATTGCTTTCCTTGAAGAAAAATTTCTTAAAGTTGATGAATTGGCTAGGAACGTTGATAGAATTTCTCTTGATGTTGATTCCTTGAAAATTAGATCTATTCCACCTAAGCATGATATCAATGAGTCTCTCAAAGCCATGAGAATTTCCATCGATGAGTGCAAAGAAAGAACCGCTAGGATGCGTGCTAAGAAAGATTGCTTTGTGAAAGCGTGTTCTTCTAGTTTCTATGAAAATAAAGATGAAGATCTAAAAGTTATTGATGTGTCCCCTATTAAATCTTTGTTTTGCAATATGAATCTTGATAATGATGGGACTGAATATGATCCACCTTTACCTAGAAGGCGTTCCAAAAATTCTGAGTTTTTAGATCTTGATGCAAAAATTGGTAAAAGTGGGATTGAAGAGATCAAAACTCTAGATATTAATGAACCCACTATTTTGGATTTCATGGAATTTAATTATGGTAATTGCTCTTTGATAGATTGTATTTCCTTGTTGCAATCCGTGCTAAATTCTCCACATGCTTATAGTTAACATAAAGCTTTGACTAAACATATCGTTGATGCTTTGATGCAATCTTATGAAGAAAAACTTGAGTTAGAAGTTTCCATCCCTAGAAAATTTATGATGAGTGGGAACCTACTATTAAAATTAAAATTAAAGATCATGAATGCTATGTTTTGTGTGATTTGGGTGCTAGTGTTTCCACGATTCCAAAAACTTTGTGTGATTTGCTAGGTTTCCGTGATTTTGATGATTGCTCTCTAAACTTGCACCTTGCGGATTCCACTATTAAGAAACCTATGGAAAGAATTAATGATGTTCTTATTATTGCAAATAGGAATTATGTGCCCGTAGATTTTATAGTTCTTGATATAGATTGCAATCCTTCATGTCCTATTATTCT
The DNA here is from genome assembly GCF_018294505.1 of Triticum aestivum. Taxonomy (NCBI): domain Eukaryota; kingdom Viridiplantae; phylum Streptophyta; class Magnoliopsida; order Poales; family Poaceae; genus Triticum; species Triticum aestivum. The sequence goes on along the minus strand of NC_057808.1, from coordinate 70,901,966 downwards.
TGGTAGACCTTTCCTTAGAACGATTGATGCAATTATTGATATGAAGGAAGGGAATATTAGATTCCAATTTCCGTTAAAGGAAGGCATGGAACACTTCCCTAGAAAGAAAATAAAATTACCTTATGAATCTATTATGAGAGCCACTTATGGATTGCCTACCAAAGATGGCAATACCTAGATCTGTCCTTGCTTTTATGCCTAGCTAGGGGCGTTAAACGATAGCGCTTGTTGGGAGGCAACCCAATTTTATTTTTAGTTTTTTTGCTTTTTGCTTCTGTTGAGGAATAAATATCTGACGTACTCCTTCCTCCTATATATACCTACGTACCCCCAAACTACCAGATACGGAGCCAAAAACCTAATTCCACCGCCGCAACCTTCTGTACCCGTGAGATCCCATCTTGGGGCCTGTTCCGGAGCTCCGCCAGAGGGGGCATCGATCACGGAGGGCTTCTACATCAACACCATAGCCTCTCCAATGAAGTGTGAGTAGTTTACCTAAGACCTTCGGGTCCATAGTTATTAGCTAGATGGCTTCCTCTCTCTTTTTGGATCTCAATACAATGTTCTCCCCCTCTCTTGTGGAGATCTATTCGATGTAATCTTCTTTTGCGGTGTGTTTGTTGTGAATTGTGGGTTTATGATCAAGTTTATCTATGAACAATATTTGAATCTTCTGAATTCTTTTATGTATGATTGGTTATCTTTGCAAGTCTCTTCGAATTATCAGTTTGGTTTGGCCTACTAGATTGATCTTTCTTGCAATGGGAGAAGTGCTTAGCTTTGGGTTCAATCTTGCGGTGTCCTTTCCCAGTGACAGTAGGGGCAGCACGGCACGTATTGTATTGTTGCCATCAAGGATAACAAGATGAGGTTTATATCATATTGCATGAGTTTATCCCTCTACATCATGTCATCTTGCTTAAAGCGTTACTCTGTTCTTGTGAACTTAATACTCTAGATGCATGCTGGATAGCGGTCGATGTGTGGAGTAATAGTAGTAGATGCAGGCAGGAGTCGGTCTACTTGTTTCGTACATTATGCCTATATACATGATCATAACTAGATATTCTCATAACTATGCTCAATTCTGTCAATTGCTGAAAAGTAATTTGTTCACCCACCGTAAAAACTTATGCTCTCGAGAGAAGCCTCTAGTGAAACCTATGGCCCCGGGGGTCTATTTTCCATCATATTAATCTTCCAACACTTAGCTATTTCCGTTGCCTTTTATTTTGCTTTTATTTTACTTTGCATCTTTATCATAAAAATACCAAAAATATTATCTTATCATATCTATCAGATCTCACTCTCGTAAGTGACCGCGTAGGGATTGACAACCCCTTATCGCGTTGGTTGCGAGGATTTATTTGTTTGTGTAGGTGCGAGGGACTCGTGTGTAGCCTCCTACTGGATTGATACCTTGGTTCTCAAAAACTGGGGGAAATACTTACGCTACTTTGCTGCATCACCCTTTCCTCTTCAAGGGAAAACCAACGCAGTGCTCAAGAGGTAGCAAGAAGGATTTCTGGCGCCGTTGCCGGGGAGGTCTACTCAAAAGTCAACATACCAAGTACCCATCACAAACCCTTATCTCCCGCATTACACTATTCGCCATTTGCCTCTCATTTTCCTCTCCCCCACTTCACCCTTGCCGTTTTATTCGCCCTCTCTCTTTCGTTCGCCTCTTTTTCGCTTGCTTCTTGTTTGCTCGTGTGTTGGATTGCTTGCTTGTCACGATGGCTCTTCCTAAATTTGGTGATCTTCACCTTAAAAGGTTGGAAGAGATCGAAGGCAATGTCAGGAGTTTTATCGTCTTACAGTTTGAGCATAATAATTTCTTTAGAAACGAGCTGAAGGAACAAAAAAGCTTTATGAGTTATATGAATAAAGAGCTTGATGATATGTCTAAGGAATTTGATGGTTTGAGATCCCAAATTGCTCATCTTGAGAAGTTGATAGCTGAAATATCGGTTAAGCAGGCTACCTTCGTTAATAAGACGGCCGCTAAGCCGGAAAACTTTGAAAACAAAGATGAAGATCTAAAAGTTATTGATGTGTCCCCTATTAAATCTTTGTTTTGCAATATGAATCTTGATAATGATGGGACTGAATATGATCCACCTTTACCTAGAAGGCGTTCCAGAAATTCGGAGTTTTTAGATCTTGATGCTAAATTTGATAAAACTGGGATTGAAGAGATCAAAACATTAGATATTAATGAACCCACTATTTTGGATTTCAAGGAATTTAATTATAATAGCTGCTCTTTGATATATTGTATTTCCTTGTTGCAACCCGTGCAAAATTCTCCTCATGCTTATAGCCAAAATAAAGCCTTTACTAAACATATCGTTGATGCTTTGATGCAATCTTATGAAGAAAAACTTGAGTTGGAAGTTTCTATCCCTAGAAAACTTTATGATGAGTGGGAACCTACTATAAAAATTAAGATTAAAGATCATGAATGCTATGCTTTGTGTGATTTGGGTGCTAGTGTTTCAACGATTCCAAAAACTTTGTGTGATTTGCTAAGTTTCTGTGATTTTGATGATTGCTCTTTAAACTTGCACCTTGCAGATTCCACTATTAAGAAACCTATGGGAAGAATTAATGATGTTCTTATTGTTTCAAATAGGAACTATGTGCCCATAGATTTTATCGTTCCTGACATAGATTGCAATCCTTCATGTCCTATTATTCTTGGTAGACCTTTCCTTAGAACGATTGGTGCAATTATTGATATGAAGGAAGGGAATATTAGATTCCAATTTCCATTAAAAAAGGCACGGAACACTTCCCTAGGAAGAAAATAAAATTACCATATGAATCTATCATGAGAGCCACATATGGATTGCCTACCAAAGATGGCAATACCTAGATCTATCCTTGATTTTATGCCTAGCTAGGGGCGTTAAACGATAGCGCTTGTTGGGAGGCAACCCAATTTTATTTTTATTTTTTTGCTTTTTGCTTCTGTTTAGGAATAAATATTTGTTCTAGCCTCTGGTTAGATGTGTTTTTATGTTTTAATTAGTGTTTGTGCCAAGTTAAACCTATAGGATCTTCTTGAATGATAGTTATTTGATCTTGCAGAAAATTCCAGAAACTTTATGTTCACGAAAATAATTGTTAAAATTCACCAGAACGTGATAAAATATTGATTCCAATTGCTGCTGATCAATAAACAAATTGTATAGGTCGTACTATTTTGGATGAGTTTTTGGAGTTCCAGAAGTTTGCGTTAGTTACAGATTACTACAGACTGTTCTGTTTTTGACAGATTCTATTTTTCGTGTGTTGTTTGCTTATTTTGATGAATCTATGGCTAGTAAAATAGTTTATAAACCATAGAGAAGTTGGAATACAGTAGGTTTAACACCAATATAAATAAAGAATGAGTTCATTACAGTACCGTGAAGTGGTCCTTTGTTTTCTTTCGCTAACGGAGCTCACGAGATTTTCTGCTGAGTTTTGTGTTGTGAAGATTTCAAGTTTTGGGTGAAAGATTTGATGGATTATGGAACAAGGAGTGGCAAGAGCCTAAGCTTGGGGATGCCCATGGCACCCCCAAGATAATCTAAGGACACCTAAAAGCCAAAGCTTGGGGATGCCCCGGAAGGCATCCCCTCTTTCGTCTACTTCCATCGGTAACTTTACTTGGAGCTATATTTTTATTCACCACATGATATGTGTTTTGCTTGGAGCGTCTTGTATTATTTGAGTCTTTGCTTTTTAGTTTACCACAATCATATTTTCTGTACACACCTTTTGAGAGATACACACATGATTCGGAATTTATTAGAATACTCTATGCGCTTCACTTATATCTTTTGAGCTATATAGTTTTTGCTCTAGTGCTTCACTTATATCTTTTAGAGCATGGCGGTGGTTTTGTTTTATAGAAACTATTATTCTCTCATGCTTCACTTATATTATTTTGAGAGTCTTAAACAGCATGGTAATTTGCTTAAATTTGGAAATTGATCCTACTATGTTAGGTATTCAAGACTAGTAAAAAACTTTCTTATGAGTGTGCTGAATGCTAAGAGAAGTTTGATGCTTGATGATTGTTTTGAGATATGGAGGTAGTGATATTAAAGTTGTGCTAGTTGAGTAGTTGTGATTTTGAGAAATACTTGTGTTGAAGTTTGCAAGTCCCGTAGCATGCACGTATGGTAAACGTTATGTGACAAATTTGAAACATGAGGTGTTCTTTGATTGTCCTCCTTATGAGTGGCGGTCGGGGACGAGCGATGGTCATTTCCTACCAATCTATCCCCCTAGGAGCATGCACGTAGTGCTTGGTTTTTGATGACTTGTAGATTTTTGCAATAAGTATGTGAGTTCTTTATGACTATTGTTGAGTCCATGGATTATACGCACTCTTATCCTTCCATCATTGCTAGCCTCTTCGGTATCGTGCATTGCCCTTTCTCACATTGAGAGTTGGTGCAAACTTCGCCGGTACATCCAAACCCCGTGATATGGTACGCTCTTTCACACATAAACCTCCTTATATCTTCCTCAAAACAGCCACCATACCTACCTATTATGGCATTTCCATAGCCATTCCGAGATATATTGCCATGCAACTTTCCACCGTTCCGTTTATCATGGCACATTCATCATTGTCATATTGCTTTGCATGATCATGTAGTTGACATCGTATTTGTGGCAAAGCCACCGTTCATAATTTTTTCATACATGTCACTCTTGATTCATTGCTCTCCCGGTATACCGCCGGAGGCATTCATATAGAGTCATACTTTGTTCTAGTATCGAGTTGTAATCATTGAGTTGTAAATAAATAGAAGTGTGATGATCATCATTCATAGAGCATTGTACCAAATAAAAAAAGAGAAAGGCCAAATAAAAAAAGGAAGGCCCCAAAAAAAGGGACAATGCTACTATCCTTTTTTCCACACTTGTGCTTCAAAGTAGCACCATGATCTTCATGATAGAGAGTCTCTTTTTTTGTCACTTTCATATACTGGTGGGAATTTTTCATTATAGAACTTGGCTTGTATATTCCAACAATGGGCTTCCTCAAATGCCCTAGGTCTTCGTGAGCAAGCAAGTTGGATGCACACCCACTTAGTTTCTTTTGTTGAGCTTTCATGCATTTTTAGCTCTAGTGCATCCGTTGCATGGCAATCCCTACTCCTTGCGTTAACATTAATCGATGGGGATCTCCATAGCTCATTGATTAGCCGCGTTGATGTGAGACTTTCTCCTTTTTGTCTTCTCCACATAACCCCCATCATTATATTCTATTCCACCCATAGTGCTATATCCATGGCTCACGCTCATGTATTGCGTGAAGGTTGAAAAAGTTTGAGATTACTAAAGTATGAAACAATTTCTTGGCTTGTCATCGAGGTTGTGCATGATGAGAGCATTCTTGTGTGATGAAAATGGAGCATGACTAAACTATATGATTTTGTAGGGATGAACTTTCTTTGGCCATGTTATTTTGAGAGGACATAATTGCTTAGTTAGTATGCTTGAAGTATTATTATTTTTATGTCAATATTAAACTTTTATCTTGAATCTTTCGGATCTGAATATTCATACCACAATTAAGAGAATTACATTGAAATTATGCCAACTAGCATTCCACATCAAAAATTCTGTTTTTATCATTTACCTACTCGAGGACGAGCAAGAATTAAGCTTGGGGATGCTTGATACGTCTCCAACGTATCTATAATTTTTTATTGTTCCATGCTATATTATATTCTATTTTGGACATTAATGGGCTTTATTATACACTTTTATATTAATTTTGGGACTAACCTATTAACCGGAGGCCTAACCCAGAATTGTTGTTTTTTGCCTATTTCAGAGTTTCGCAGAAAAAGAATATCAAACGGAGTCCAAACGGAATGAAACCTTCGGGAACGTGATTTTCGGAACTTACGTGATCCAGAGGACATGGACCTTACGTCAAGAATATCAACCAGGAAGGCACGAGGTAGGGGGGCGCGCCTACCCCCCTGGGCAGGCCCTCCACCCTCCTGGGCCCCATGTTGCTCCACCGACGTACTTCTTCCTCCTATATATACCTACGTACCCCCAAACTACCAGATACGGAGCCAAAAACCTAATTCCACCGCCGCAACCTTCTGTACCCGTGAGATCCCATCTTGGGGCCTTTTCCGGAGCTCCGCCGGAGGGGGCATCGATCACGGAGGGCTTCTACATCAACACCATGGCCTCTCCGATGATGTGTGAGTAGTTTACCTCAGACCTTCGGGTCCATAGTTATTAGCTAGATGGCTTCTTCTCTCTTTTTGGATCTCAATACAATGTTATCCCCCTCTCTTGTGGAGATCTATTTGATGTAATCTTCTTTTGCGGTGTGTTTGTTGAGACCGATGAATTGTGGGTTTATGATCAAGTTTATCTATGAACAATATTTGAATCTTCTCTGAATTCTTTTATGTATGATTGGTTATCTTTGCAAGTCTCTTCGAATTATCAGTTTGGTTTGGCCTACTAGATTGATCTTTCTTGCAATGGGAGAAGTGCTTAGCTTTGGGTTCAATCTTGCGGTGTCCTTTCCCAGTGACAGTAGGGGCACCAAGGCACGTATTGTATTGTTGCCATCGAGGATAACAAGATGGGGTTTATATCATATTGCATGAGTTTATTCCTCTACATCATGTCATTTTACTTAAAGTGTTACTCTGTTCTTATGAACTTAATACTCTAGATGCATGCTGGATAGCGGTCGATGTGTGGAGTAATAGTAGTAGATGCAGGCAGGAGTCGGTCTACTTGTCACGGACGTGATGCCTATATACATGATCATACCTAGATATTCTCATAACTATGCTCAATTCTGTCAATTGCTCAACAGTAATGTGTTCACCCACCGTAATACTTATGCTCTCGAGAGAAGCCACTAGTGAAAGCTATGGCCCCCGGGTCTATTTTCCATCATATTAATCTTCCAACACTTAGCTATTTTTATTGCCTTTTATTTTACTTTGCATCTTTATCATAAAAATACTAAAAATATTATCTTATCATATCTATCAGATCTCACTCTCGTAAGAGACCGTGAAGGGATTGACAACCCCTTTATTGCGTTGGTTGCAAGGATTTATTTGTTTGTGTAGGTGCGAGGGACTCGTGCATGGCCTCCTACTGGATTGATACCTTGGTTCTCAAAAACTGAGGGAAATACTTACGCTGCTTTACTGCATCACCCTTTCCTCTTCAAGGGAAAACCAACGCAGTGCTCAAGAGGTAGCAGTGTGGGAATGGAGGTGGTGCAAAAGACGAGGGGAACGTCGGGGCAGCTCCTTGGAGGTGGAGGACGGGGTGGCTGAACCGGAGGGACAACAAGATCGATGACAGACCCTCATCCGGTGCGGTGGATGAGGGACGTCGAGGTGTTGCTGTGGACGACGTCGTCGAGGAAGAGGCTCCGGCTGGGTGGCGGACGGAGGAGGGTGTGGGGCTTCGTGGGTTTTCGCGGCCTCGGTGTACGAATTGGGGACGGAGGGGATGGGAGGGGGAACCATGGCTTAGGGACGTGCTTGTCCGAAATGTGGGGTAAGTTACGAAAGTACCCCCACCGATTTGAGCTAGGCGGTTCTTTCGGTTCAGGGGTATCACGGGAATTTCGCGTGTCGGGATTTCGCAGGAGGTGGGAGTTTTCGTGCGCGTTGTAATTTTGGGACAGCAAGGCGCGGGTTGAGATGGAGGGTGTTTTCGGAGCACAACGAGACAAGGAGATATCTTAAAATTTGGGGGTAACAAGGCGCGGGTTGAAGAGCCGGGAGTTTCGCAGCACGATAGACAGAGATGCTAGCTTGAAATTTTGGCATAACAAGGCGCGGCTTGAAATTTCGGGAGAACAAGCTTGACGTGTACAAAAAAACACAATTCCCACCCCACTAGAGAGAGCCATGTCCCGTTTTACTATATTACTAGAAATGCATTCAAATACAACAACAACAAAAATAAAAAAAATCGGGACAACAAGCTTAACATGTACAGTACCAAATCAATTTGCACTTCGATCAACAATAAAAAAACAATTCGTGTTGTCTAGCATATGGACTAATTTGAGTACATTTTCCCTGTTTGAATGGGATTGTACTCGGGTTAGTTATACAACCATCTAAATATTATCTTCACAACACATGACATGAATATAGGAGTAGTAAATTCCGATATAATTATGAACTACATGTACATAGGATCTCAAATTCAAATATATGTATCCTTTTTACGTTGAATTCAAATCATAGTACATGTATGCTCTAGCTAGATGTTCGGAATCTAAACCATGTATGATACTACGTACAATGTGTTTAACACGCACAACACACACACACTCACACCCACCCCCACACCATTTAGACTAGTAAGGTATACGTGCATTGCATGCATGAGATTTGGCAACCAAATTATGAATAAATACCACATTACAGCATGTAAGCTTTGAGTCATATATGCATGATAAATGTTCGTTTAATTCTTATAGTTCATCTCATTCAAAATCAATTAGTTATTATAAAAAAATAATCTATTTTACGATTCATGGAATTGTGCATTGTAAAGCATAAAGTAAAAACAAATAATGGCAATTCAACTAAAAAAAATTGGGCAAATATGATATCGAAGATTCTAGAACAAAGGAGAAGTGCTTGTGTTTTGAGGTTTGTGCATTGTGCTTAAGTTCAACCATGGAGTTTTCTACATTGTACATGTGGCAAAATCTGGTGGAATGTAGATGATATCCAATGGCCAGTAGTGCTCGGATTTGCCATCTCTGCACCGTCAGATTGGCTTCATCCAACGATCATCTTTCAAACTTATTCACACACTATATAGGGGTATAGATATGTGATGCAAAAGCCACCCATCATCTCCAATTTGAATAGTGTGTCCATGCATGGGTGCAATGTGGCCAAACGACGCCTGCCATCGGTATCTCAAATTCAAATCAGTCCGACCTTGTTCAATGTGTATACAGTATAGCATGCTCATTTCCAAACCACACCACGCATATCTCAGTTATATTCATGCATGCATGGGTTTCAAACATCATGATCTCGTATTCAAATATTTGAATTCAACTTTACATTGATTATGAGCTCACCTAGCTTTTACACGCACACAGTTGTCGTCTCTTTATAATTGTACTACTAACTTTCTCTCGTGCATGCATGCACACACACTACCACTCGGCATTATCCATCGCACACATGCAATCTTTTTCTTCAGGTCAGTCTCTCATGCATGCACACACACACCTCCCCCTCTTCATCACTTCGGGCATTCTTTATCTCTCACATGCATGTGCAACGATCGATATTCCACTCTGTGTGTATATATATAGCTAGGTCTTTTCTAGTTTTCCACACAAACCGATTGATCTATATACCTAGTCAGGTCTCACCCTCTTCCCCACGTACACATCGATCAATCTATACCTATATATATATAGGACGACATAGCTAATACACCCAAATTATCTATCCATCGTCTCCCTCTCATCATCCATGCATTCCGCTTCATCTCTCGGACGTGCGCACAGTGGCGAAGACAGGAGCAGCATGGGCCCTGCCCCCCCCCTAACATCACTATATATTGAGGCTAATATGAATGTGATCAGTAGATCAATTGTTGGTAAAATGATTTAAGTTGATGAATTGGCCCTCCTCGTAAAGGATTATCAATGCTTGGCCCCCTAGCTCATTTATTTTTCATGTCTCCGCCACTGTGCACAACCGCGCACGTTCTCGCCCCCTCTCTTTAAATATCGATCCCGCACTTGTGCACTCCTTCATAGTCTCCCTCCACTTGGCCCCTCGCACCATCTTCCAGCCCCCCCCATATCCAGTGCTTGTACGCTCGTAGAGCTCTTCCCTCTATGTGCCTATATCGACATCTCGCGCGGTCGACCCATCCCCTCCCTTCTCGTATATCACCCCGGCCCCATGCACATACATGTATGTATATAGGCTTCTCATTCACACAAATTGCATTGACACGTATTCCCTCACCATATCTTAGTATCTCTCACACACATGGACTACATGTGCGAAAGAGAAGAGGTACACCCATGCACTTGTTCCCACATACAAACGCGCGGGTGCACGGTGGAGCACATTTGTACCAGAAATGGGCGTGTAGAAAGGACTTAGATGACGTGCCACTAGTCCATATCTATATCTATATCTACACCCCTATATAGTGTGCGAATAAAATTGAAAGATGGTCGTTGGATGAAGCCAATCCGACGGTGCAGAGATGGCAAATCCGAGCACTACTGGCCGTTGGATATCATCTACATTCCACCAGATTCTGCCACATGTACAATCTAGAAGACTCCATGGTTGAACAAAGCATAATGCACAAACCTCAAAACACAAGTACTTCTCCTTTGTTCTAGAATCTCCCGTATCACAATTGCCCAAACTTTTTTTCTAGTTGAATTGCCATTATTTGTTTTTACTTTATGCTTTACAACGCACAATTCCATGAATCATAAAATAGATTAACTTTTTTATAAAAACTAATTAATTTTGAATGAGATGAACTATAAGAATTAAACGAACGTCTACATCATGCATATATGACTCAAAGCTTACATGCTATAGTGTGGTATTTATTCATAATTTGGTTGCCAAACCTCATGTGTGCAATGCACGTGTACCTTACTAGTACTTCCAGTATGTGCAAAACACGTAAATTAGAATTTCAATGGCACGTTACACAGTGTCTCTCCCTTTTTCAGTTAATATATTATGATTAAAATGATGCGGGGGCATCCATGAAGCCACGTGGCACATGCGGAGGCGTTGTCGCGACCTCCTTGTGTGGATTGATCACAGTGATATGCTGCTGGTTCCAAAAGAATGTACTCGTCCTCTCTCACGCACACTGGAGGTACGTGCACGAAGTGAAGATGTGCATGCATGCACTCATTCCCTCGCACGCACACGCGGGTACACGGTGGGACGCATTTTTGTACGAAGATCCACCCCATGTGATAATTTGACACGTGTAAAGTCGTTCACTTCTTCGATGATCAATTAATACAGTGCATGCAAATTGAGTGGACGTGAGGGAGGAAGTAGTTGAGAATGACATTACTACTCACTGCGTGCATGCGAGTAGTTAAATCATGGGTTGCTACTTCCAATGGTCTCCTTCATATTTTGTGCCAATTTTTACCATAATTTTAAGTAACACAATATTATGCATGGCATAAAAATTAATGTAATCGAAAACTATGTTCAAATGTGATTCCAATGATATAATTTTCGATGACATGCATTGACATTTTCTTAGTTAGATTTTTGGTCAACAATTGGCACAAAATAAAAAGGGGGCCAATAAACCAAGACACGGGCAACATGATCAATTTTTGCCTGGGCTACTATTGGTGGCCTTTGTATTTAATTATGGACGGAGTGGAGTAGTACTATCTTTATCTTAGCCTCGTAGGGCTCTCCCAGCGCCTATGCTCGCCTCGCCCACCGGATCCCGCCATGGATAATCCCTTAGATCCCAGGATCCCACGGGCTGCCCTCTCGCTGCGGCCCATAGCACTGCCGCCTTTGAGCGAAACCCACATCTGTTTCAGAGGGGATCCATTGCTCTAGAATCACAGATCGGTGGCGCCAGAGGACATGCCAGGGTTGCATTTCAGGTGGTGGGCTGCATTTTATGATTATGAAATTTGGCAAATGGATGTCAAAACTGCATTCCTGAATGGATTTCTGGAAGAAGAGTTGTATATGATGCAACCGGAAGGTTTTGTCGATCCAAAGGGAGCTAACAAAATATGCAAGCTCCAGTGATCCATCTATGGACTGGTGCAAGTATCTCGGAGTTGGAATATACGCTTTGATAAGTTGATCAAAGGATATAGTTGTATACAGACTTGCGGTGAAGCCTGTATTTACAAGAAAGTGAGTGGGAGCACTACAACATTTCTGATAAGTATATGTGAATGACATATTGTTGATCGGAAATAATGTAGAATTATTCTGCAAAGCATAAAGGAGTGTTTGAAAGGAGTTTTTCAAAGAAAGACCTCGGTGAAACTGCTTACATATTGAGCATCAAGATCTATAGAGATAGATCAAGACGCTTGATAAGTTTTTTCAATGAGTACATACCTTAACAAGATTTTGAAGTGGTTCAAAATGGAACAGTCAAAGAAAGAGTTTCTTGCCTGTGTTACAAGGTGTGAAATTGAGTAAGACTCAAAGCCCGACCACGGCAGAAGATAGAAAAAGAATGAAAGTCATTCCCTATGCCTCGGCCATAGGTTCTATAAAGTATGGCATGCTGTGTACCAAATCTATTGTATACCCTACACTGATTTTGGCAAGGGAGTACAATAGTGATCTAGGAGTAGATCACTGGACAGCGGTCAAAATTATCCTTACTAGAATAAGGATATATTTCTGGATTATGGAAGTGACAAAAGGTTCATCGTAAAGGGTTACGTCAATGCAAGTTTTGACACTAATCTAGATGACTCTAAGTCTCGGTCTAGATACATATTGAAAGTGGGAGCAATTAGCTAGAGTAGCTCCGTGCAGAGCATTGTAGACACACCCGTTGACTAAAATTATCTCAGAAGCAAAACATAATCACACCTTAGTACTCTTTGGGTGTTAATCACATAGCGATGTGAACTAGATTATGGACTCTAGTAAACCCTTTGGGTGTTGGTCACATGACGATGTGAACTATGGGTGTTAATCACATGGTGATGTGAACTATCGATGTTAAATCACATGGCGATGTGAACTAGATTATTGACTCTAGTGCAAGTGGGAGACTGAAGGAAATATGCCCTAGAGGCAATAATAAAGTTATTATTTATTTCCTTATATCATGATAAATGTTTATTATTCATGCTAAAATTGTATTAACCGGAAACATGATACATGTGTGAATACATAGACAAACAGAGTGTCACTAGTATGCCTCTACTTGACTAGCTCGTTGATCAAAGATGGTTATGTTTCCTAGCCATAGACATGAGTTGTCATTTGATTAACGGGATCACATCATTAGGAGAATGATGTGATTGACTTGACCCATTCCGTTAGCTTAGCACTCGATTGTTTAGTATGTTGCTATTGCTTTCTTCATGACTTATACATGTTCCTATGACTATGAGATTATGCAACTCCCGTTTACCGGAGGAACACTTTGTGTGCTACCAAACGTCACAACGTAACTGGGTGATTATAAAGGTGCTCTACAGGTGTCTCCAAAGGTACTTGTTGGGTTGGCGTATTTCGAGATTAGGATTTGTCACTCCGATTGTCGGAGAGGTATCTCTGGGCCCACTCAGTAATACACATCACTATAAAGCCTTGCAAGCATTGTGACTAATGAGTTAGTTGCGGGATGATGTATTACGGAACGAGTAAAGAGACTTGCCGGTAACGAGATTGAACTAGGTATCGAGATACCGACGATCGAATCTCGGGCAAGTAACATACCGATGACAAAGGGGACAACGTATGTTGTTATGCGGTCTGACCAATAAAGATCTTCGTAGAATATGTGGGAACCAATATGAGCATCCAGGTCCCACTATTGGTTATTGACCGGAGAGGTGTCTCGGTCATGTCTACATAGTTCTCGAACCCGTAGGGTCCGCACGCTTAACGTTACGATGACAGTTATATTATGAGTTTATATGATTTTATGTACCGAAGGTTGTTCGGAGTCCCGGATGTGATCACGGACATGACGAGGAGTTTCAAAATGGTCGAGACGTAAAGATTGATATATTGGAAGCCTATGTTTGGACATCGGAAGTGTTCCGGGTCAAATCGGGATTTTTCTGGAGTACTGGGAGGTTACCGGAACCCCCCGGTAACTAAATGGGCCTTATTGGGCCTAGGTGGAAGAGAGGAGAGGAGGCCAGGTCAGGGCCGCGCCCCCCTTCCCCCCAGTCCGAATAGGACAAGGAGAGGGGGGCGGCGCCCCCCCCCCCCCCTTCCTTCCTCCCCTCCACCTTTTCCCCCTTCCTCTCCTAGTCCAACATGGAAAGGGGGGAGTCCTACTCCCGGTAGGAGTAGGACTCCTCCTAGGCGCGCCTCTCCTCCTTGGCCGGCGGCCTCCCCCTTGCACCTTTATATACGGGGGCAGGGGGGCACCTCTCTACACACAATTGATCTACGATCTTTTAGCCGTGTGCGGTGCCCCTCTCCACCATATTACACCTCGATAATATCGTAGTGGTGCTTAGGCGAAGCCCTGCGTCGGTAGAACATCATCATCGTCACCACGCCATCGTGCTGACGAAACTCTCCCTCAACACTCGGCTGGATCGGAGTTCGAGGGACGTCATCGAGCTGAACGTGTGCTGAACTCGGAGGTGCCGTGCGTTCGGTACTTGATCTGTCGGATCGTGAAGATGTACGACTACATCAACCGCGTTGTATTACTGCTTCCGCTTTCGGTCTACGAGGGTACGTGGACAACACTATCCCCTCTCGTTGCTATGCATCACCATGATCTTGCGTGTTCATAGGAAATTTTTTGGAATTACTACGTTCCCCAACAGTGGGCCCCCTGGTGCTCCACCGACCTCAACTCCAACTCGGTATATTCACGTTCGAGGAGAAAAAAATCAGAGAGAAGAATTTATCGCATTTTATGATACGGAGCCGCCGCCAAGCCCTAATCTCTCTCAGGAGGGCTGTTCTGGAGTCCGTTCAGGGCTCCGGAGAGGGGAATCCGTCGCCGTCGTCATCATCAACCTTCCTCCATCACCAATTTCATGATGCTCACCGCCGTGCGTGAGTAATTCCATCGTAGGCTTGCTGGACGGTGATGGGTTGGATGAGATTTATCATGTAATCGAGTAATTTTTTTAGGGTTGGATCTCTAGTATCCACTATGTTCTGAGATTGATGTTGCTATCACTTTGCTATGCTTAATGCTTGTCACTAGGGCCCGAGTGCCATGATTTCAGATCTGAACCTATTATGTTTTCATGAATATATGTGAGTTCTTGATCCTATCTTGCAAGTCAATAGTCACCTACTATGTGTTATGATCCGGCAACCCCGAAGTGACAATAATCGGGACCACTCCCGGTGATGACCGTAGTTTGAGGAGTTCACGTATTCACTATGTGTTAATGCTTTGGTCCGGTACTCTATTAAAAGGAGGCCTTAATATCCCTTAGTTTCCAATAGGACCCCACTGCCACGGGAGGGTAGGACAAAAGATGTCATGCAAGTTCTTTTCCATAAGCACGTATGATTATATTCGGAATACATGCCTACATTACATTGATGAACTGGATCTAGTTCTGTGTCACCCTATGTTATAACTATTGCATGAAGAATCGCATCCGACATAATTATCCATCACTGATCTAATGCCTACGCACTTTTCACATATTGATCTTTGCTTAGTTACTTTGCCGTTGCCACTGTTACAATTACTACAAAACTTCTACTGTTACTTTTGCCATTGTTACCGTTACTTCCATACTACTTTCCTACTAAATACTTTGCTGCAGATATTAAGTTATCCGGGTGTGGTGAATTGACAACTCAACTGCTAATACTTGAGAATATTCCTTGGCTCCCCTTGTGTCGAATCAATAAATTTGGGTTGAATACTCTACCCTCGAAAACTGTTGCGATCCCCTATACTTGTGGGTTATCAAGACTATTTTTTGGCCCCGTTGCCGGGGAGCATGGCTCTATTGTTTGAGTCACTTGGGATTTATATCTGCTGGTCACTATAGGGAACTTGAAAGACGAGAAAACCAAGATTTATCCCTCAACTACGAGGGGAGGTAAGGAACTGCCATCTAGCTCTGCACTTGATTCTCCTTCTGTTTTGAGTAAACTTGCGACACCTAAAACTGCTTCTGCTATTAATTCTGATATGTCGCATGTTATTGATGATGCCACTTCTGCTATGCATGATACTTATGATGAAACTACTTCTATGCTTGATAACATTGTGCCACTAGGTGAATTTCTTGATGAACAACTTGCTAGGGCTAGAGAGAATGAAATTATTGAAACTGATAATATTGATGAAAGTGATGATGAAGATTCTCCCCCTAGATATGAATTTCCTGTTGTGCCTGAGGGTTATGTTATGGATGAAGAAACTGCTAGAGATTTTCTTGCTTGCAATGATAGAAATGATCTTAAGAAATTATTAGCTAAGCTGAAAGAAAAATCTTTGAATGCTAGAATGAAATATGACCATGCTTTTGCTACTTCACCTATCTGTATTACTGATAAGGATTATGATTTCTCTGTCGACCCTGAGATAATTACTTTGGTTGAATTTGATCCTTTTTATGGCTATGAATCTGAAACTGTTGTGGCACATCTTACTAAATTAAATGATATAGCCACCCTATTCACTAATGATGAGAAAACTCGTTACTACTATATCCTTAAATTATTTTCGTTCTCATTAAAGGGTGATGCTAAAACATGGTTTAATTCTCTTGATCCTGGTTGTGTGCGTAGTCCCGAGGATATGATTTATTACTTCTCTGCTAAATATTTCCCCGCTCATAAGAAACAAGCTGCCTTAAGGGAAATATATAATTTTGTGCAAATCGAAGAAGATAGTCTCCCATAAGCTTGGGGGAGGCTTCTCCAATTACTTAATGCTTTGCCTGATCATCCTCTCAAAAAAATGAAATACTTGATATCTTTTATAATGGACTAACCGATGCTTCCAGAGACCACCTGGATAGTTGTGTTGGTTGTGTTTTCAGGGAAAGAACAGTTGATCAAGCTAAATTGCTATTGAATAACATGTTGACTAATGAAAATAATTGGACACTTCCTGAACCAATTCCTAAGCGAACTCCGAAGAAAAGGGGTATTCTATTTCTCAGTCCTCAAGATATGCAAGAGGCAAAGAAATCTATGAAAGAAAAGGGTATTAAAGCTGAAGATGTTAAGAATTTACCACCTATTGAAGAGATACATGGTCTTGATAACCCGACACAGGTAGTAAAGGTAAATTCTCTCTATAGATATGATAAAGCTGAAATCCCGTCTACTAAGTTTGCTAGCCAATGCCTGGATGAGTTTGATAATTTTATTGTTAAACAAGAAAACTTCAATGCTTATGTTGGTAGACAATTGAAACGCAATGCTTATATGATTGAACACTTGAGTGATTATATGTCTAGAGTTAAGGGTGAACTTAAACTCATTAGTAAACATGCTTCTATGGTTACCACTCAAGTAGAACAAGTACCTAAAGCTCAGAATGATTTGCTCAATGAATTAAATAATAAGAAAAATGATAATGCTGTTAGAGTTATGACTAGAGGGGGTAAAATGACTCAGGAACCTTTGTATCCTGAGGGCCACCCTAAGAGAATTGAGCAAGATTCTCAGAGAACTAATGTTGATGCACCTAGTCCTTCTAAGAGGAAGAAAAAGAAAAATGATAGGACTTTGCATGCTTCTAGTGAACCTGTTGTTGACACACCTGATAATCCCAATGATATTTCTATTTCCGATGCTAAAACACAATCTGGTGATGAACATGAACCCAGTGATAATGTTAATGATGACATTCATGTTGATGCTCAACCTAGCAATAACAATGATGTAGAAATTGAACCTGCTGTTGATCTTGATAACCCACAATCAAAGAGTCAACGTTATGATAAGATAGACTTCGTTGCTAGGAAGCACGGTAAAGAAAGAGAACCATGTGTTCAGAAACCCATGCCTTTTCCTCCCAAACCATCCAAGAAAAAGGATGATGAGGATTTTGAGCGCCTTGCTGAAATGATTAGACCTATCTTTTTGCGTATGCGTTTGACTGATATGCTTAAAATGAATCCTTATGCTAAGTATATGAAAGATATTGTTACAAATAAAAGAAAGATACCGGAAGCTGAAATTTCCACCATGCTTGCTAATTATACTTTTAAAGGTGGAATACCTAAGAAACTTGGAGATCCAGGAGTACCAAATATACTATGCTCCATTAAAAGAAACTATGTTAAAACTGCTTTATGTGATCTTGGAGCCGGTGTTAGTGTTATGCCTCTCTCTTTATATCGTAGACTTGATTTGAATAAGTTGACACCTACTTGTAGCGACCAGACCTCAAATGGCTTGTGCTGCTGTGCACCAGTGTCATCCCTGGATCAGTAATGCTGACACGCACAGTACAAATGGAGGATTTATAACAGAGTAGCATTCACACACTTATTACATCGAATATCTCTGAAGAGATTAAGTATGATAAACATGGCTTAAGGCCATCTAATAACGATAACAGCGGAAGACTTGGAAGAAGTGAGTCCATCAACTCCAGCGGCATCACTGAGTATAAGACCACAACCTAAGGCACCTTACTCGTCGTCTGAAAAGTCTGCAACATGAAACGTTGCAGCCCGAAAACGGGTCAGCACATAGAATATGCTGGCAAAGTAACACATAGAGAGCAATGAACAATAATAATGCTATACTATATGCATATATGGCTGGTGGAAAGCTCTATGGTTACAGTTTTGCGAAAAGCCAATTTTATCCTACTTCAAAAGGAATAAATTTTATTTAACTATCATGGTGGTTGAAACATTGAGAAGGTACCTCCAACTCAATCCCAATTAAGTGTCATCATTAACCCAACGAAATTAATTATAAGTATCACGGTGTTGAGATTCAAATGATGATCCAGTTACTAGATACTCAAGTTGTCCATAACCGGGGACACGGCTAATCATGATCAGTTTGTACACTCTGCAGAGGTTTGCGCACTTTTCCCCACAAGACTCGATCGCCTTCGCTTGATTCTCGCACTGCATGATGTTTGAGAAACGGATGACCGAGACACAGTCTTTCAGAAACAATCACTATTTACTCTGGATGGACCGGTACACCTACTTTCCCCTACATCTGCTAGTCCACCTCTTCAAGAGATCTTGTAACCTACTCAGCTATGCTAGAGCCCATAATAGCTTGTGGCTGCACACGGAAGTTTCTAGCATGAATAATCTTATGATCCCTTTGAGCCTGGGTGGCGGACCTTATACATACAGACAACACTGGGTTCTCCAGGTGCCTCAATCCACCCAGATGTGAGTTTTAGTTGCCACCTTAAGTTGAACCATTAATAAACATCTCACATCTGTCATGAATATCACTCAAACCCAATCCACGTCTACGAGCATAGCAAGGCAATAATAAAAGCAACATAGAAGTAACTCCCAAGGGTTTGATAATGTAAAACAGGTAATAGGTACTACCTCAACTACTTCCCAATACCCTCAGTTTAATTAGATCCTAATCATGCAATGTTTGAGGAATAGATCTAATGCAATAAAAACTGGGTATGAACGGGGTATGATCAAAGTGTTACTTGCCTTGCTGATGATCCGCAAAACCTAGCGATTCGAAGTAACAAGCGGCACACTCCGGGTACTCTATCGCAAACAAACAAGCATACAATCAGTACTCATCTAATGCACAGGTAAAACTCGAATGAAAGATCCAACCAGAAATTTCAACTTAAGAACTCCGGTTTGCAAAAAGAATCAACTCGAAAGAAGCAACGAAAGTCAAACGGCAAAAGAAAGAAACTTCGTTTGCTAATCTGGATCTAGGTCAAATTTTACTGTAGCAAAAACTTGTTTGAGTAGATTAATCGGAAAGAGAATTTCGAGACGGAACTCTAAGCGCTTGAATCACCTGATTCCGATAAACGAGCGAGAAGTTAAACAGATTCGAAAATTCGATCAGAAATCGAATCTGAGAAAATCGCAGAAAAAATCCGACGAAAAAGAAAAACGGACGAACAGTTAAAGAACGGACGTTCGTTAACAGAGAAAAACCGACGAACGCGTTCGTTAAAACGAACGGTTCGGTGAACGCTCGTAAAATAATAAAACCGAAAAAAAACCGATCTAGGGTTTTTTTAAAACGAAGAGGTTTTTTTTTAACAGAAAACCGGCAACGACGGAATCGGGGCAGCGGCGGTACCTCGACGGCGGGCTCCGGCGAGGGGCTCCGGCGGGCGCGGGGCTAGGCGGCGGGGCTCGGGGCCGGGGAGGGGCGCGAGGGGGCGGCGGCGGCTTCCCGGCGGCGACGAGCGGCGCGTGCGGTGGCGGCGGGAGAGATGCGGGCGGCGGCGGCGAGGGGCTCCGGCGGCGGCTCGAGGTGAGGAAAGAGAGGGGGGTATTTAAGGAGGGGGGGTGCGGCGGCTTGGGGAAGGGGTCGGCCGGCGGGCATCGTGCGGCGGCCGGACTCGGGCGGCGATCCCGTGCGGGAAGAGGAAGGCGCGAGCGGGCCGTCGGCTGGGCCTTTGGCCCAGACGGCGCGGGCGTTTTTTTTAAAAAAAAAAAAGTTCCGCGGAAAATAATACGTAGAAAAATAAATAAAAATCAGAAAAATATGAAATAAATTTTCCCCGTCTAGTTAGAAAATCTAGAATAGGGTGAACATTTGTATAATCAAAAATAAATATTTTGAAAATATGCAATATTTTTAATGCAATAAAAATTGCAAATAAAATCCAAATAAATGCCAATAAATGATTTTAATATTTCTCCTCCAGTATTTCAATTGTTTTGGAGAAGTCATATTTTCTCCTCTCGTTTATTTTTAAAATTGAAATATTTTTCCGGAGAGGAAAATAATTAAAACCACAATCCTCGTTGGAAAATCAAATTTGAAAAAAAATTCGAGAAAATCCCCAACTCTCTCCGAGGGTCCTTGAGTTGCTTAGGATTTATCGAGGATTTGTCAAAATGCAACAAAACATGATATGCAATGATGATCTATCTATAACATTCCAAATTGGAAATTTGGGATGTTACAAACCTACCCCCCTTAAGATGAATCTCGCCCTCGAGATTCGGGTTGGCTAGAAAACAGGTGGGAGTGGTTTTTCCGTAGATCTTCCTCTCGCTCCCAGGTGGCTTCATCCTCTGTGTGGTGACTCCACTGAACTTTGCAAAACTTGATAACCTTGCTGCGGGTAACTCGGCTGGCATACTCGAGAATCTTCACTGGTTTCTCCTCATAAGTCAAATCACTTTCCAACTGAATCGCTTCCAGTGGCACAGTATCTCTCAGTGGTATCTCAGCCATTTCTGCGTGGCACTTCTTCAACTGCGAAACGTGAAATACATCATGAACTCCAGACAATCCTTCGGGCAATTCCAGCTTGTAAGCAACTTCTCCCATACGTTCCAACACTCTGTATGGTCCGATAAAACGGGGCGCTAACTTTCCTTTAACTCCAAAGCGCTTCACTCCTCGAAGTGGTGATACTCGAAG
This sequence comes from Triticum aestivum, assembly GCF_018294505.1. Taxonomy (NCBI): domain Eukaryota; kingdom Viridiplantae; phylum Streptophyta; class Magnoliopsida; order Poales; family Poaceae; genus Triticum; species Triticum aestivum. The sequence continues at coordinate 70,880,667 of NC_057808.1, read as the reverse complement.
ATACACTCTGTCTCCGACTTCGTGAACTGTCTCCTTTCGTTTAGAATCAGCATAACTCTTCTGCCTGGACTGGGCTACCTTGAGCCTATCGCGAATCAACCTTACTTTCTGTTCAGACTCCTTAATCAAATCTGGTCCAAACAATTGACGGTCTCCAACTTCGTCCCATAACAACGGTGTTCTACACCTCCTTCCGTATAATGCTTCGAAAGGGGCCATCTTCAAACTGGTCTGATAACTGTTGTTATACGAAAACTCCGCATATGGCAAATTGTCGTCCCAACTAGATCCATAATCTAGTGCACAAGCTCTCAACATGTCCTCCAAAATCTGGTTGACTCTCTCGGTCTGTCCATCTGTCTGTGGGTGAAATGTTGTACTAAATTCCAACCTGGTTCCCAATGTTTCATGTAACTGCTTCCAAAACTTCGAGGTAAATTGGGTTCCTCTGTCTGATACAATGGTCCTCGGAACTCCATGCAAACATACTATCCTGGTCATGTATATCTTTGCCAACTTAGCACTGGTGTAAGTGGTCTTCACTAGAATGAAATGAGCCACTTTCATCAAACGGTCGACTACAACCCATATCGAGTCATAGCCTGAACGAGTCCTGGGTAATCCCGTGATAAAATCCATGCCTATTTTATCCCACTTCCATTCGGGTATCGGCAATGGCTGCAGCAATCCTGCTGGCTTCTGATGCTCTGCCTTCACTCTCTGACATACATCACAAACTGCTACATACTCCGCAATATCCTTCTTCATTCCGGTCCACCAGAAAGTATTCTTCAAATCCAAATACATCTTGGTATTCCCTGGGTGAATCGAGTATGGTGAATCATGGGCTTCTTGCAAAATCAACTTCCTGATCTCCGGATCATTTGGTACATATACGCGGTCCTCGAACCATAAGGTATCGTGCTCGTCCTCACGAAATCCCTTGGCTTTTCCTTTGCTCATCTTCTCTTCAATCTCCTTGTCTATCTTCTGAGCTTCTCTGATCCTTTCCATCAAGGTAGACTGAATCTCCAATGTCGCTAAATAGCCTCTTGGGACTATCTCCAAACAAAGCTCACGAAGGTCCTCGGCTAACTCCTGAGGTAACTCTCCTGTCATGAGGGTGTTGACATGACTCTTGCGGCTCAACGCGTCTGCTACTACGTTAGCCTTTCCAGGGTGATAATGCAGTCTCATATCATAATCTCTAATGAGCTCCAACCATCTCCTCTGTCTGAGGTTTAACTCCTTCTGAGTGAAGATGTACTTCAAACTCTTGTGATCCGTGTACACCTCACAATGGTTTCCGATGAGAAAATGTCTCCATGTCTTCAAAGCATGCACCACGGCTGCTAATTCCAAATCATGCGTAGCATAATTCTTCTCATGGGGTTTAAGTTGTCGTGAAGCATACGACACAACTCTTCCTTCCTGCATAAGCACTGCTCCAAGTCCTCGACGAGAAGCGTCGCAATAAACTTCATAATCCTTGCGTTGATCTGGCAGAATCAACACCGGTGATGTAACCAATCGTTTCTTCAACTCTTGGAAACTAGCTTCACATTCCTCAGTCCAATTGAATTTGATGTCCTTCTTCAATAGCTCGGTCATGGGCTTAGCAATCCTTGAGAAATTCTCGATAAATCTCCGGTAGTATCCTGCAAGTCCAAGAAAACTCCGAATTTCTCCAACTGTCGTGGGTGATTCCCAACTTGTCACTGTGTCAACCTTGGCAGGGTCTACTGCTATTCCTTCTCCAGAAATAACATGTCCAAGGAATCCAACTTCCTTCAACCAAAATTCACACTTGCTGAACTTGGCATATAACTGATGTTCTCTGAGCTTCTCAAGTACCAATCGCAAATGCTCCTCATGCTCCTCTTCATCCTTGGAAAAGATTAAGATATTATCAATGAACACCACGACGAACTTATCCAAAAACTCCATAAACACTTTGTTCATCAGGTTCATCAAATAGGCCGGTGCGTTAGTCAGTCCAAATGACATAACGGTATACTCATACAATCCATATCTGGTGGTAAAAGCTGTCTTGGGTATATCCTGCTCTCGAATCTTTAACTGATGGTATCCTGATTGTAGATCGATCTTGGAAAATACTTAGCTCCTTGTAGGCGGTCAAACAAATCATTGATCATCGGCGGTGGGTACTTGTTTTTGATGGTCACTTCATTCAATCCTCGGTAATCAACAACCATCCTTAGTGATCCATCTTTCTTCTCCACTAGTAGTACTGGTGATCCCCAAGGTGACGAACTTGGGCGAATATAGCCTTTATCCAGTAACTCCTTGATCTGCTTCTTAATTTCCTCCAAATCCTTTGCGGGCATCCTGTACGGTCTCTTAGATATTGGCCCTGTGCCTGGCAAAAGTTCAATCAAGAACTCAATGTCTCTATCTGGTGGCATGCCTGGCAACTCTTCTGGAAATACATCCGGATAATCCTTCACCACTGGTACTTCCTCCTGTACAACTCCTGATAAGGAATTCACTTGAGTCCTCTTCGGCATATGTCGGGATACATACTTGATCCCTTTTTTCCCTTTGGGGTGGTAAGAAAAATCGTCTTGCTGGCACAATCGATGTTTCCTCCATACAACGATAGCCAATCCATTCCCAAAATCACATCCAAACCTTGTGATTCCAAAACAATGAGGTCTGAGGGGAAAACATGCCTACCAATGGCCAACGGTATCTGAAAACATCCTTGGGTGGCCATATACTCTGCTCCTGGCGAGGTTACTAACATAGGGCTTTTGAGAACTTGGGTGGACATCTTAAACTTGTTTACGAATCCCCTTCATATGTATGAATGCGATGCACCAGTATCGAAAAGAACGGTTGCAGTAAATGACTTAACCAAAAACTTACCTATTACTGCATCAAGCTAGGCTTCAACCTCCTCCACGCTCACGTGGTTCACATGTCCTTTGTTGAACGGGTTCGGCTTCTTCCCAGAGCTTCCATTGCCATTTCCATTTTGGGCTTCGGGACAATCAGTAGCATAATGTCCCGTCTTCTGGCACTTGAAACAAGTAATGTGACTTAGATCTCTCTTGGTTGGGGTAGATGGGTTGGTGCGGTTCTGTCCGTTTCCTCCTCCATTCCCATTACCATTCTTGGAGCCATTATGGTTATGCGAACTACCTCCTCCATGGGTATGCTGAAACAGTCCTCCCGGCTTCGGGGTAAATCGTGGCTTCTGCTGGGCTCCAGAATTGTACTTCCCTTGTCCATACTTCCTCTTGCGGTTTTCAATCTGCTGATGCTTCCCTTCAATCATGAGAGCTCTATCTACCAGCTCCTGGTAGTTGTTGAAGGTTGCTACCATCAACTGCATACTCAGCTCATCATTCAATCCTTCCAGAAACTTCTCCTGCTTGGCTGCATCTGTAGCAACGTCATCTGGTGCATAACGTGCTAACTTACTGAAATCCTCCACATACTGGCCTACGGTGCGTCCTCCTTGGCGTAGGTTGCGAAACTCACGCTTCTTCATAGCCATAGCTCCTGCTGAAACATGAGCTGTACGGAATGCTTGCTGAAACTGGTCCCATGTGACAATGTCAATAGGGTGCGTGGCTGTATAATTCTCCCACCATGATGCTGCGGGTCCATCAAGCTGATGTGCGGCAAAACGCACTCTTTCCGCATCTGTGCATCCTGCAGTGGTCAACTCCCTTCCAACTTTGCGGAGCCAATCATCTGCTACAATCGGCTCGGTGCTATTGGAAAACACCGGCGGGTTTAGCCTTAAGAAACGGGCTAAGTGATCAACAGGTGGTGGTGGCGGTGGGTTGTTGTTGTTGTTGTTGTTGTTGCCTTGGTTCTGAACTAACACTTGCATCAGGGCATTCTGTTGCTGAATCAACTGGGTGATCTCTGGCGGGAAAAAAATCCGGTGTCGCGTCTCGGAGGCATCTGATAGGTTTAGAAAAGATGAGAGTTAAGAGTAGAATGAGGTCTAGAGAGAAAACACTACCCATATGCTCATGAGACAAATTCAATCAATATCACTCAATCAATCCAAACAAGGCAAAACAATCGATCTAACTAGCGTTACAAAGTGCTTGAACTATACTATTAAATGGGGGAAAACTACTACTGATATGGTGGGCTACTAAAAATTCTGATCCGTTGAAGACTCCATGATGTCTGCTCCAGCTTCATCAATCCATTCGTCTTCACTTGGTTCCGAGTCGGTGTCGCCGATGATGATGTAGTTATCCGGACAAGTGCATTCGTCGACTTCTGCTTTTGGCACTGGATTTCCCACGAATGCTCCAATCTTATTCTCCAGGTCGTCAATCTTCCCTACTAGTGCGTTGATTTCCTCCAAGTAATCTTCGCGTGTAGCCTTGAGTTCTTCTTGGAGTTCCTTGATCTTCGTGAATGCCTTCTTCAATTCTTCCTTGTCCGTGCACATCTGATTCTCCTGGCGTCGAATATGTTGGTTCTGCTCCTGGATGAAAGCTGCAATTGATCCATCCTTCTTAGTCTTGATCATCTCCCATTGCGCGTCTCGACGTCCACAAATTTGGTAGATTGTATCCTTAAGCTCTTGGTGATAGACTTCTCCAATGCGTCCCATGGCGATGTGTGCGGCCATGCTCTTCCCTAAACTCCAAGTTGGTGCTTCGAAAACCAATCTCATGGCACTAAACATCCTTCCTGGAATGATAACTTGAATCTTCCAGCTCTCCTCTTCAGGTAATGTGGCGTTGTAGGTTCCGGTGACGCTTGGTATTCCTATGTTCAAATACTTGGTGACTTCCTTCAAGTGTCGACCAAACGGCGTGTCTTCATCTGGTTGCATGAACTTGCTCCTTGCATTCGCCATTCCTAAAAGAGTAGAAAGTGGAGAGGGGTCAGAAATGAGAAGAGAGAAGCTTTCTAGGGCTTAAGCTTAGTGGTCGTGTTCTACAGTCAGCGTGTGCTCTGATACCAACTTTGTAGCGACCAGACCTCAAATGGCCTGTGTTGCTGTGCACCAGTGTCATCCCTGGATCAGTAATGCTGATACGCACAGTACAAATGGAGGATTTATAACAGAGTAGCAATCACACACTTATTACATCGAATATCTCCGAAGAGATTAAGTATGATAAACATGGCTTAAGGCCATCTAATAACGATAACAGCGGAAGACTTGGAAGAAGTGAGTCCATCAACTCCAGCGGCATCACTGAGTATAAGACCACGACCTAAGGCACCTTACTCGTCGTCTAAAAAGTCTGCAACATGAAACGTTGCAGCCCGAAAACGGGTCAGCACTTAGAATATGTTGGCAAAGTAACACATAGAGAGCAATGAACAATAATAATGCTATACTATATGCATATATGGCTGGTGGAAAGCTCTATGGTTACAGTTTTGCGAAAAGCCAATTTTATCCTACTTCAAAAGGAATAAATTTTATTTAACTATCATGGTGGTTGAAACATTGAGAAGGTACCTCCAACTCAATCCCAATTAAGTGTCATCATTAACCCAACGAAATTAATTATAAGTATCACGGTGTTGAGATTCAAATGATGATCCAGTTACTAGATACTCAAGTTGTCCATAACCGGGGACACGGCTAATCATGATCAGTTTGTACACTCTGCAGAGGTTTGCGCACTTTTCCCCACAAGACTCGATCGCCTCCGCTTGATTCTCGCACTGCATGATGTTTGAGAAACGGATGACCGAGACACGGTCTTTCAGAAACAATCACTCTTTACTCTGGATGGACCGGTACACCTACTTTCCCCTACATCTGCTAGTCCACCTCTTCAAGAGATCATGTAACCTACTCAGCTATGCTAGAGCCCATAATAGCTTGTGGCTGCACACGGAAGTTTCTAGCATGAATAATCTTATGATCCCTTTGAGCCTGGGTGGCGGACCTTATACATACAGACAACACTGGGTTCCCCAGGTGCCTCAATCCACCCAGATGTGAGTTTTAGTTGCCACCTTAAGTTGAACCATTAATAAACATCTCACATCTGTCATGAATGTCACTCAAACCCAATCCACGTCTACGAGCATAGCATGGAAATAATAAAAGCAACGTAGAAGTAACTCCCAAGGGTTTGATAATGTAAAACAGGTAATAGGTACTACCTCAACTACTTCCCAATACCCTCAGTTTAATTAGATCCTAATCATGCAATGTTTGAGGAATAGATCTAATGCAATAAAAACTGGGTATGAACGGGGTATGATCAAAGTGTTACTTGCCTTGCTGATGATCCGCAAAACCTAGCGATTCGAAGTAACAAGCGGCACACTCCGGGTACTCTATCGCAAACAAACAAGCATACAATCAGTACTCATCTAATGCACAGGTAAAACTCGAATGAAAGATCCAACTAGAAATTTCAACTCAAGAACTCCGGTTTGCAAAAAGAATCAACTCGAAAGAAGCAACGAAAGTCAAACGGCGAAAGAAAGAAACTCCGTTTGCTAATCTGGATCTAGGTCAAATTTTACTGTAGCAAAAACTTGTTTGAGTAGATTAATCGGAAAGAGAATTTCGAGACGAAACTCTAGGCGCTTGAATCACCTGATTCCAATAAATGAGCGAGAAGTTAAACAGATTCGAAAATTCGATCAGAAATCGAATCTGAGAAAATCGCAGAAAAATCCGACGAAAAGAAAAACGGTCGAACGGTTAAAGAACGGACGTTCGTTAACAGAGAAAAACCGACGAACGCGTTCTTTAAAACGAACGGCTCGGTGAACGCTCGCAAAATAATAAAACCGAAAAAAAACCGATCTAGGGTTTTTTTTAACGAAGGGTTTTTTTAACAGAAAACCGGCAACGACGGAAATCGGGGCAGCGGCGGTACCTCGACGGCGGGCTCCGGCGAGGGGCTCCGGCAGGCGCGGGGCTAGGCGGCGGGGCTC
>NC_057808.1:70863777-70873404 GCF_018294505.1 Triticum aestivum | reverse complement strand
ACGAGCGGCGCGTGCGGCGGCGGCGGGCGAGATGCGGGCGGCGGCGGTGAGGGGCTACGGCGGCGGCTCGAGGTGAGGAAAGAGAGGGGGGCGGTATTTAAGGGGGGGGTGCAGCGGCTTGGGGAAGGGGTCGGCCGGCGGGCGTCGTGCGGCGGCCGGACTCGGGCGGCGATCCCGTGCGGGAAGAGGAAGGCGCGAGCGGGCCGTCGGCTGGGCCTTTGGCCCAGTCGGCGCGGGCGTTTTTTTTTAAATAAGTTCCGCGGAAAATAATACGTAGAAAAATAAATAAAAATTAGAAAAATATGAAATAAAATTTCCCCGTCTAGTTAGAAAATCTAGAATAGGGTGAACATTTTTATAATCAAAAATAAATATTTTGAAAATATGCAATATTTTTAATGCAATAAAAATTGCAAATAAAATCCAAATAAATGCCAATAAATGATTTTAATATTTCTCCTCCAGTATTTCAATTGTTTTGGAGAAGTCATATTTTCTCCTCTCATTTATTTTTAAAATTGAAATATTTTTCCGGAGAGGAAAATAATTAAAACCACAATCCTCGTTGGAAAATCAAATTTAAAAAAATTCGAGAAAATCCCCAACTCTCTCCGAGGGTCCTTGAGTTGCTTAGGATTTATGGAGGATTTGTCAAAATGCAACAAAACATGATATGCAATGATGATCTATGTATAACATTCCAAATTGGAAATTTGGGATGTTACACCTACTGGAATATCTTTGCAAATGGCCGATAAATCAACTGCTATACCTGTCGGTATTTGTGAGGATGTGCCTGTTGTGGTTGCAAATGTTACTATTTTAACGGACTTTGTTATTCTTGATATTCCTGAGGACGATAGTATGTCGATTATCCTTGGTAGGCCCTTTTTGAATACTGCAGGGGCTGTTATTGATTGCAACAAAGGCAATGTCACTTTTCATGTTAATGGTAATGAGCATACGGTACACTTCCCGAGGAAACAACCTCAAGTCCACAATGTCATTTCTATTGGAAAAATTCCAACGATTACTATTGGAGGTTTTGAATTTCCTCTTCCTACTGTCAAGAAAAATATGATATTCTTATTGTTGGGGACGTGCATATCCCCGTTGAGGTAACCTAGTGCTATTCGAAAATTCTCCGGTTTCATGCGATTCGGAATGAGTTTGTTAACAAGACTTGATCAACCTTTTTAGTGGATTCCCTTTTGATGAGCATGAGATGGATGAAGTTAGAAAGCACAACTCTCTATACCCTCCTTTTAATTTCTGGTATTTAGATTAAATAAAGCAAAAATAGTATTTTCTGTCTGGTTTTTTGAATTATCTTGGCAATAAAAAATACCCCGAGAATAAAAGTTCTCCAAATGCCCTGAAATTGAAATATGATTTTTTCTAGAATATTTAAGAATATCTGGCACTGAGAACACATCAAGGGGAGCCACCACCTGGCCATGAGGGTCCAGGGCGCGCCCTACCCCCTGGGCGCGCCCCTGCCTCGTGGGCCCCATGTGGCCCCCACTACTAGGAAAAGTCCTACTAGTGGCGCACCAGTTTTGCCTACTAATGGCGCACTACCGGTGCGTCACTAGTACCACGCCACTAGTATTAAATACTAATGGCGCACCACTGGTGCGCCATTAGTATCTGGTATACTAATGGCGCATCACGCCGTGCGCCATTAGTATAGACCAACATGCGCCATTAGTGTGCCTCCCAGGGGGCGATATTTACACATGTGCTTTACCATACTAATGGCGCACTGTGGGGTGATGCGCCATTAGTATCCTTTGGCATACTAATGGTGCACGTTGGGGTGATGCGCCATTAGTATGAATATTAGGGATTTTTTCTTTTTTAATATTTGCACAGGTTACAAAATATATTATTGGACAGAATATAGACAGCACCACACAGCAACAGCAGATTCATCGAATGCAATAGAAGATTAGTCTCCGAATACAATTCATCATATTAGTCTCCGAATTCAAAAGACCGAACAAAGATAGAACATTACAAGTCTCGAGACCGCGAGTAGCGAGTTTGTCTTCACATTACAAGTCGATATCGATCATCTAAACTACCATCACATAGAAGAGAGCTGCGGTCATCACGATGAGCATCATCGCGATGAAACTGGTCTTCATCCGGTTCCTCCAACGCTCCCTCCTCTCTCCCGCTAGATAGCGCGTGTATCTAGATTCCGCCTCCGCCCTAGTGGTGTACCCTTCGTAACTGTTACCACTGAAACGGTGAACCTGTCTCCGACACTCCTCCCAGTCGTCGTAGACTCCGGGAACCTTACCCTTGTACACGACATACGACGGCATCTCTATGCACTAGCCAAACAACAGACAATACATAAGCAATATATAAGTATGCAACAAAAGGATCGGAAGAGAAAAGCAAGACATTAATAGCACGATTCATGGTCCTACTAATAAATAGCATCGATTACATCTAAGTTGAACGACTGTCCAAACCAAAAAGACATACAAGTTCATTAAAGTTTAATTACAACATGAGCTAATCGATGTTTCAGAACTACACATAGCATCACTACTTTCGCTTCGACTCATGGGACCGGAGCGTGGATGAAGCCGCCGTCTGTCGTGATGGTCATGAAGTCGCGGGCGTAGTCAGCCTGCATTTGCAGTGTTGTGTCTATCTCACTGTTGGACGGTTGATATTTGAGGTAGAACTGCCCCGAGGTTCGAAAGACATCTTGATGGATGATTTCTGCAAACTCCGACTGGATGCGAAAGAATTCTTGTCGGATGTCCGCGTCCTGGATTGCCGCCAAGCTTGCGGCCCAATCTTTGAGATTATTTGGTAGCAGAAGGTGATTATGGTCCCGTACGATCGCCCGCATGTGATGGAGGGTGGAGTAGGCATCCTTCTGACCGCCAGGCGGCTGCTTGACGCAGGGGAACGTCGTATTGTGGGTGAACACGTGCCTGCCGTACATACGAGCTGGCCTCTTAAAGGTGCCTCCAGATGCGGCGTAGCCAGGGAGAGCATCGTCAAGAACTTTCTTGATTTGTGTAGTCTATCTTGGAGTCACGGTCCGGGTCGAAATACGTGGCCATGGAATATTTCGGGCTTAAGAGGATGAGTGTGCAATGTGTGTCACTTCACAGAACACGGAATGTTAGAAAAAAAAGAACGATCGAAATCTAAGAAATCATATGTTACGGGGCGGTTAGGGGATGACTTACTCGGGAAAGTAAGGCACGAGGAAGTTATCCTTATCTGGGTTTGCCAGAATGACGCCTTCGAGGTGTGAACTCGCGACTTGCCGGTCCCCAGCGCTGCCCAAGATCTTGGCACGCATGTAGAAGGGGTCGACTATCACAATGTCCGGGGTCTTGTCTCTAATGATCCGCATCACCATACTCAGCGAAAACAGCCGAACGAAGGTGTAGTGCAGCGGATGAAGGTTGAACATAGCAAAGATGTCATCAAACCGCAGGACGATCGTACCCCCGATGGCGCTATCCACAAAGCCCTTGCCCTCTGGCACCTTGGCCACGAAAATCGGGTATGCCACATCATTCTCTCTGAGATGCCGCTTCTCCAAAGAAAGAACACTGTCATGCAGACTCCGCATAGCACCGGTTGCAGCATTGAGCATATTTGTCGGTAGCATCGCCCTACCCGCCACATGCACCCTCCTCGAGATATCCTTAGGTGAAGGTGGCCCGTCCTGAGCATGGATCGTACTTGGTGCCGGCTGGCTCGCACCGGCGCCCTTGTTAGTCTTTCGTTTCCGTCCCTTCTTCCTGATCTGCTGTAATGGGATCGAGTTCTGCTCACAGACCGCCTTCTTGAGCGTGTTGGGGCTGATAATATTTCGCACCTCAGCTATCTGAGGCTCGGTGAAGGCGGCAGCTGGAGGCGTCTCTTGAGAACTGAACGCCAGACGATGCCTGTTGCAATTGGGTTTCTCTGCCGTACCGGCTAGATCGCGGTCGTCTTTTTCAGGGTTGGGTTCTTGAGAAGGAGGCCCGCAGAACTCGTCACCGTACCCATGTTCGGCAAAGTACTTATCGACGTTGGTAAATGTACCGTCGTCATTGTCGTCGTCGTCCGGATCCTGTGCCATATGCATGTCCGCATCCTGTGCCATAGGGATGTTCGGCATGTCCGGTAGCGTTGCGGCGTTCTTGCCATGGCTTGGCGCTGGCACGACTGGCGGTCTTGTCTGTGGGGTGGTGTCCCCCGCCCCCAAACGAATCTGGCTCTTCGGCCAAAGCAGGGGCCAGCTTACGCAGGCGCTGAGGGTCATCACATCATCTTCGTCGGCCCCAGCGGGTCGAATCGGAGGTAACAACTCGTCGCAGCCTGGCAGCACCCGAACCAGTTCAACCCTATAAAAGGTGGGTGGCATCGGATTACCGTGGAACACGCGGTTGCCCGGTTGAACGATTCTTCTCTTGGCGACATCGACCAACTCGCCGCCCACGAAGTGCAGGAGAGTGCAAGGAACGTTGGCGGCGCCCTACGAAAACATGTAGGGCGTCAGGGATGCCTAGTCAAAGGCAAGGAGATGAAGTCATCGGCCGAGAGGCTTAGTTACCGTGATGCCGTCGATCTCGACTAATGTCGAGGCACCGCCAACGGCGGGCGTGCAACTGACGGAGGGGCCACTTGCTGGCGAGGTGCCGGCCGGCGTACACCCGGGTGCATTAAGCTCCAATGCCCGTGCCGGCGCCGGAGACACGAATACCGCCTCCGCCGGAGACACCAATGGTGCCGTCTGCGCGTTGTGCGAGTTGCTGGCCGTGAAGCTGGGAACCGGGGGAGGCCCCTGTTGGCCGCCCGCAATCCACGTCGTCAGCCCCTGAATCAAGGTAGGCACCATGGCGGTGAGCGTCGTTCCCAGTTGTTGTTGCACTTGCTCTTGAACAATCTCCGGAATCCGCGCCACTTGTGCCTTGAGTTCTTGAACCTCGCGCGACTGGCTTTCCGAGCTGGTCTTTTTCTCCTTTCGCCCACCAGCGGTATAGTATGATGACCATTTTGTGGACAAGCCTTTGCCGGCCACACGACCAGCTGATGACGGCTTACTGAGCTTATCCTTGTTTTTCATTACATTCAACGCCCTATTTAAAGGGGTGTCAAAAGGGGAGCTCTAAGACGACCCCGCACTACTCCTTTCAGCCTCCTGCGGAAGGAATGTGAACCATTTAGAAATTTGGCTCCATTAATTAGAATGCAACCATATGGAGCTAATTACGCGGGGGTGTATTCCTTACTAGAACAAGCTCAAGCTCCCTGGTCTTCGGATCCGTGGTAAGCTCCTTTGTTACCGGGTCCTCCTTGTACCGGGCCCTGACAAAGTTCCTGGTCTGCTTGTCACGGAATTTCTCGAAGTGGGGCGGTAGGCCTTGCTCGGCACGCTCCGCTTCCTCCTTGTCCCATATAGGCTCCGCCACTCTGTAACCGCCGGGACCGAGTTGGTGGACCCCTAAGTTCAACTGCCGCATTTCTTTCCCCCACTGACTTGATTCGGAGGTTGCGCTGCTCTCGCACTTGATCTTGAACTCCTTGTAGTCATCTTCGCTGATCAAAGGATATCTCGCCTTGATCTTCTCATAACTATCACCTTTTTCAATCATTGCCTTCACCGTGCTTCTCCAAGTAGACAGGGCCGTGCTCATCCTCGTGAGGGCGGCACTGTACACTTTATTCCCTGAGAGGCGTGTGTTTGCAAACTCAGCGGGGAACTTGTATCGTTCGTGCAGCTTCGTGAAGAGGAGGCTGCGCAAATTCCCTCGGTCCTTATGCCTTAGGTTCTCGGTGTTGATCGAGACGGTGCTCCGGAGAATGCACCCGAGCTGAACCGAGTACCCCTTGACTACTTGTTTGGGCGCCGTTGGATGCCCGTCGGAGTTAACTTCAGTAAATTCCTCCTTGATGGTGCCGAGCACGTTCGGGCGCCGGTCCTTCCGTTGCCTCTTCGGTTGGCTGCCATCTGTGCGTGCGCCGCCATCATCAGTGGCGGCATCCTCGGCGGCACCATCAGTGGTGTCATCCCCGACCCCACTAGGGATTGTGTAGTCAGGATCAGTGTCTTCCGCGGCATCGTCCCGATAGCGGTGAGGTTCTTCCTCCAGCTCCTGGGACAGCTCCCAGAATTGCTTGCCGCCCGAACCACCGGCCTCATCGTTGTGGGCCATGTTTCGCTCAAATAGAAAAAAGTTTGGTCAAAAAGTTGGTTATTGTCAAGGAACAAGATCATGGTCTCATCATTTAGGGTTTGTCGACACCGAGGCATCCTAAAAGCTAAGCTTTTATCATTTAGGGTTTGTCGACGCCGAGGCACCCTAAAAGCCTAAGCGTACATCATTTAGGTTCTCATCGACACCGAGGCAACCTAAAAGCCAAGGTTTTATCATTTAGGGTTTGTCGACGCCGAGGCACCCTAAATGCTAAGTTAAGTTTTCATCATTTAGGGTTTATCGATGCCGAGGCACCCTAGGTTGACTGATATATATGGGTATCTTCTAATAATATACCCTACTTAATTAAGGACGAACACCAAGAGACACTAAACATATCACACTTCTATATGTATAACACAAGAGGCAGTTGATCCTACTTAATTAAGTACTAAGATACCCCGACCCATGCATTAGTCGTAAGTACCCCATATGTCCTATTTTTAGCAAAGTCGTGCTAAAATTCACGGAAAATTTCAGCATGACCTTTGCTGAAAATAGGACATATGGAGTACCCGAATTTGCCGGAACGGAAGTTAATCGACATTCCAGCAAACTCAAGGGCCTCTCGGGGTACCTGCAAAATCATCACGACACGATGGTTGGAGACATGACCTTTGCAAAATGGTCGGAGACACGATGGTCTTTCTCAATGTGATCAATTGATGGATCAACACGTAAAACATGTCCAATAAGTATGATTTATAGAGTCAACATCAGTATGAATATATATAAAGTTTTTCTTCATCAGCCAGGCCCATGCAAGTAACTGCATCCAGCAACTATTTCTGTTACTCTGTAACTAACTACACTCTGTATTTATAGAGTCATTTCAGATGAGATCAGATTGAGCTCCAGCTGCAGCTGCAGCTGAGGGATCCATGAGCCATCATGCCAGCCAGCCAGGAAATAAACTTTACTTTCCAAAGGAAATAAAAGTACAATGCATACATACATACTTAAGCAGGTAGATAGATAGATAGATAGATAGATAGATAGATGAGCATGTTCAGTTTACAAGAATGAATATAAACAAGCAAAGAATGCATGCATGCATATCAAGAGTTGGCATCTACTGCTACTGCTACTGCTTGCCTCTGCTGCTATTGAATATTTATAATTAACTGAAATTGTTCCTTTAATTACAAGTAAATGCAACTTTTCCATTAATTAAAACTAAACCGTTCCTTCATGATATTCTCTCTTCATCTACCCCTAGCTACTTTCTCTCTTCTCTTCTTCAGTTAATTAACTAAATTTTACTGATGTTGTTGTTAACTGAAAGTTACTACTAGCAGGCTCAAAAGTCAAGTGTAATCACATGTGTGCTAAAGCCAAAACCAGATGTGTGTTAAAGCCAAAACCAGATTGATTAATCAGCTATCACCACCACCATCTTCTTAAATAATACACACTTTTTGAAATAATTTGATGGGATGGCAGGTGATGTAATAGCTTATATAACAATCTTGCAGCTAGATCAGCAGCCATGTGCTCTGTACTTTGTGTACCAGCAGGTCAATGGCCAACAGTACCTTTGTACTTGTTCATCCAGTTTAGTGGTTCCTAGGTATGCATGAGCTGTGTTAATCACTATATGATGCTGATACCAACACAGTACACTAGTCCAAGTTGTACTAACCTATGTCTAATCCACCCTAAGTTACATGTACTATGATCTGAGATTGTTAGTTTGAGAGTATGGCTTTCAAAGTCACAATGCTCGCTTAGTTGCTTTGGTTGTTGAATATACAATGAACATAAAAAGTGACACTTCAACCTATAGATGCATTGAACAAAAGAGATGCCAAACCGAACAGTATATCTCTCGAAGGAATGGCAAAAGATTGAGCATTTTAATTGTTACTTGTACATGAGCATAATTGGACTGAACTAATGGGCAAAATGTTGACTAGAACTGAACTTGGACTGAACTCAATGACAATTGTTGCCCATAACTGAATTTGCCCAAAACAACGGCACTTCACCACGACCTAGTGAAAAAATCATCTGTAATTGGTCTCTAAAAATAAAATAAAAAGTAAGATTACCATATGAGCAATATTTTGCCTTTCTGCCCACTATATAGCTAAGCCAAAATGCATAAGTTATCCAAGATAGATTTTCAACCGGCAGTTTCTTTCATGACAAAAGGGACAATTTGATCAAGTTCAAAGCAATCTGATGATGGAAATTTGATTAATTTCAGTGAGTCCTTCATGACGAAGACTGCAACAGAAGGACAAAATATAGAGATGCACAAACAAGATCAAAGAGCAGGTAGCTCGTCACCTCCAGGATTGATTCCCTCACGAAGGCTGCCTTTTCTGTTGGTCTGGCACCGTTTGTAAATCAAATTTCAACCATCAATTTCTTTCATGACAAAAGGGAAAGCTTGAACAAGTTAAAACTTATAACCAAGTTGTACTAACCTATGTCTAATCCACCCTAAAAATGGAAAACAACACATGGGGCAACAATGCAGCACACAAGAGACACACAACAGGGCAACAGGTCAATGGCCTGCGGGGTGGTGCTGCTGGAGATGCTGTCGGGGCGGCGGGCGCTGGACAAGAAGGAGGAAGGAGGAGAGGTACCTAGGCGGGCGCGGCCGGTCGCCGGAGGGGTCGGGTTCGGGGTTGGAGTTGGGGTCGGCGGCAGCGGCATCGAAGGGATGGCTCCAGGGCGTCCGAGCTCGTCCGGGTCCTCGTAGTCGAAGAGGAAACGGCGGCGGTCCTCTTGGGCGCCTCGGTTGGTCGTGGGGAGGCCGGCGGCCACGTGCTTCGCGGGTCGGCGCGGGGGCGGCGGCGCGGGGGAGCTGCAGTGGTGGGGGGCGCGGGGGCGGCAGGGGTGGAGTCCGGCGGGGGTCGGGGTGGCGGCATCGTGGGTCGGGTCAGCGCGCGGGTGGATCTGGCGAGGGAGAGGGACGAAGGGGATCTGGCGATGGAGAGGGAGGAATTAGCTAGGGGAAGCTTACTAATGGCGCACCCCGAATCGGTGCGCCATTAGAATGTTTTTTTAGATAGCAATGGCGCACCCACGATCGGTGCGCCATTAGTAATCTTCTTTTATATAGCAATGGCGCACCAGCCAGAGGTGCGCCATTAGTAATCTTTGTTTTATATAGCAATGGCGCACCAGCCAGAGGTGCACTATAAGTAAAAAAAATTTATTAATTTTTGTTGCATCTAATAATTTTTTAGAAAATGAATATGAATATGAAACAGTAATAATTTTTTATAAAAACAGTAATAATTTTTTTTAAAATATCATCAAATTTGTTATTTGAAAATATTTATGAATATGAAAAAATATCATCAAATTTATTATTTGAAAATATCATCAAATTTGTTATTTGAAAATATAATCAAATTTGTTTTTCTTTTGCAGTTTTAGTTGC
>NC_057808.1:70853411-70863502 GCF_018294505.1 Triticum aestivum | reverse complement strand
GGGTGCGGTGGGTCGTCGGCGGCGGTGGAGCGGGGGAGGGTGCGGTGGGTCGGCGGCGGCAGCCTGTGGAGCGGGGTAGAGGGTGCGGGGGGTGCTCGGCGGCGGCAGCCTGTGGAGCGGGGTAGAGGGTGCGGGGGGTGCTCGGCGGCGAGGGGGACCGGATCTGGCAAGGTGGGATAGCGATCGAGATGGAGGGGGATCGAGATCGAGTGTCCATGAAATTTAAAAATATTCATGAGTTCAAAAAGTGCCCATGAAATACAATCGAGAAATGAAGGCTACAATTTAAATACAATCGATCTTAGCTAGCTATCTGTTCACAATCTGCTTGCCCTTATTTTTCGTAAATGGAGTTCTTCTCTTGAACGGACGTCCTTTAGGTAGGGTGGTCCTGCTTCTTCTTGTGGTGTATGCTGATACTTCATCGTCGTCGTCATGTTCCATCTTCGGGTCGCCGTACTTGTCAAAGTCTTGCTCATTGGCGACTCCATCCATTCCGATGATCTTCCTTTTGCCTCTCCTCACGACAACACGACTGGGCTTTGACGGGTCGGTAATGAAGAAGCATTGGTCCACTTGGGAAGCCAGTACCCATGGCTCATTTTTCGCGTTGACGTTCGCGCCTGCGGTCTTGGATTTGGCTTCGGGTATAACCATGGTGGTGAAATACCGGTCTTCTTTTATGACGCTCTTGGCCCATCTGACACGGAACATCGGGACCTTCTCTCCAGCGTAGCTCAGCTCCCAGATCTCCTCGATCCTTCCGTAGTATCTGTCCTTGTCGTTATCGGTGTAGGATTCCATCGTTACCCTGGAGTTCTGATAACCATCGCTCTTCATGTCCTTGTCCTCGGTGTAGAATGTGTAGCCGTTGATATCGTACGCCTCATACGTCATCAGGTTGTGCTCGGCGCCCTGTGACAAGGCGAATATGAGTTGTTCTTCCGCGGAAGAATCCTCATGTAAAGGGTACGACAGAAGCTTCTGCTTGAACCAACGCGTGAAACATGAGTTGTGCTCTTTGATTATATCTCCGTCCGTCCTCTGTTGGCCTTGGTCATTGTACGTCTTCTCAATAAAGGTTTTGTGCTCTACCACCCAAGGATCGACCACGTCTATGTGTTGTAGCGCGACTAGGTTTGCTCTTTCAAAGTCGGCGAGTCGACCCTCGAAGTCGACATGCATTTCGCGGCGACCCTCACGGTGACCCCATCCAGCGAGCCTGCCGAGGTGCCTGTTGATGGGCAGACCAACGGGGTTCTTGATGCCTAGATAATTCGTGCAGTAGGAGATGCACTCTTCGGTCAGAAAGCCCCTGGCTATGCTTCCCTCTGGACGTGACATGTTGCGAACGTATCCTTTGATGACACCATTCATCCTTTCGAACGGCATCATGCTGTGCAGGAACGTCGGCCCGAGTTGGATGATATCCTCCACGATATGGACCAGCAGATGCACCATAACATCGAAGAATGCGGGCGAGAAGTACATCTCAAGCTCGCATAGTATCACCATGATCTCTTCCTGTAGCCTTCTGAGTTGCCTCACGCCAACCGACTTCCGAGAGATGATGTCGAAAAAGTTGCATAGGCCAAATAGCATTTCACGGACGTGCGCGTCCATGATCCCACGGATTGCAACTGGAAGTATCTGCGTCATCAGCACGTGACAGTCGTGAGACTTCATCCCGCTGAACTTCTGCTTCGTTGAGTCTAGGTATCTGCTTATCTTCCCCGCGTAACCGTAAGGAAGTTTTACTCCTATGAGGCAGGTGAAAAACTGATCGATCTCCTCCTGACTTAGAGTGAAGCACGCGCGAGGGAAGTCATTTCCAGTCTTCTTGGCCTTTTTGCCTTTGCGACGACTTTCCGTGTCCTACTTCGCCTCATCATCATCATCATTAGCGTGAAGCTCCTCCCTGATGCCCATTGATTTCAAGTCTGCCCTTGCTTTCGGCCCATCTTTGGTCCTCTCTGTCATGTTGAGCAGGGTACCTAGCAGACTCTTGCACACGTTCTTCGTGATATGCATGACATCAAGGCTGTGAGGCACACGGTGGATCTTCCAGTACGGCAAGTCCAAGAAAACAGACCTTGTTTTCCATACCTTCAGCAGCGGCTCTGGCGCCTTTCGCTTCTTTCCCGGCTCTGGCGCCTTTTGCTTCTTTCCCGGTAGTGGGCAATCTTTCCAATTTTTCAATAGCTCATCTATTTGCTCGCCGCTCCTCGTACGCGGGCGTCTTCGGGGTTCGGTTTCACCATCGAACAGATCCTTGCGTTTCCTCCACGGGTCATCGTCGTGAAGCCACCTTCGATGTCCCATGAACACGGTTTTCGAAGACCCGGGATCTCCATCTAGCTGGCGATACGTTGTGTCATCCATGCACCTGACGCATCCAGAAAATCCGTGGACCACCTGCCCCGCGAGATATCTGTAACCGAGATAGTCATGCACCGTCATGAGCAGTGCGGCTCTCATAGGGAAATATTCTTTCTCTGCGGCGTCCCACGTATTGGCTGGCGTTTTCCACAGCGTGTCTAGCTCCTCTTTCAGCAGCCCCAGATACAGATTGATGTCGTTCCCTGGTTGTTTCGGCCCTTCAATTAGCATACTCATGTGAATGTACTTCCTCGTCATGCACAACCAGGGGGCAAGGTTGTACATCCACACAAACACAAGCCAGGTGCTATGTGTGCTTCTCTGGCTGCCAAACGGATTGACTCCATCGGTGCTCGCGCCCAGCACGATGTTCCTTGGATCCTTCCCAAATTCTGGGTGTTCGAAGTTCAACGCTTGCCACTGGCTCCCATCCTTAGGGTGACTCAACATCTTGTCTTTTTTATTTATCTCCGGATCATTTGCGTCATCTTCTCGCTTCTTCTCCTCCCTATCCGCGTGCCAACGCAGGAGCTTTGCTACCTTAGGGTCCGCGAAATACCGCTGCAGACGAGGAGTGATCGAAAAGTACCACACCACTTTTCGAGGAGCTTTCTTCCTCTTCTTGTATCGAGTGACGCCGCACACCGGACATATGGTAGACTCCGCGTGCTCGTCCCGATAAATGATGCAATTGTTCATGCACACATGGTATTTCACGTGCGGTAAATCCAGAGGACACACGATTTTCTTCGCCTCCTCGAAACTGGTCGGGCACTTGTTCCCCTTGGGAAGACGTTCGTGCCAGAATGACATGTTCTCGTCGAAGCATGCGTCGGTCATTTTATGTTTTACCTTCATCTCCAGAGCCATGAGCGTTACTTTCAGGCGGGTATCCTCGGGCCTGCATCCTTCATACAATGGAGTAACCGCGTCTATCTCCAGTTGATCCAGCTTGGCTTTCTCTCGGGCGGCAGCTCTTGCGTTATCCGTCTACTTGAGAAGCAGCTCTTGAATATGGGGGTCCTGCACCCAGCCCATCGATGGTCCATCGTCGTCTGCTCCGTCGGCATCTTCATCTTCATGATCATGCCCTTCGTCTGCTCCGGCATCTTCCTCATCATCATGTCCGGCATGTTCTACATGATGACTATGTACAGCATCACCGTCGTGATCATGTCCTGGAGATTCTTCGTCTTCTCGCCTGACCGAGCCACGGTGGTTGTCTTGCTGCCCTTCCTCATTTCTTGCCCGGCCCCCATGGACGACTTCATAGTCATCTTCATCACCTTGCCACCGATAGCCATCCATGAAACCACGCAAGAGCAGGTGGTCCCGCACCTGCCCGGAATCCGGGTCCGCAATAAGGCTCTTCAGCTTGCATCTTCGACACGGACATCTTATCTCCGTCTCGTTCTTTTGAAGCATCTCGGCCTTCGCGGAGCTCAAAAACCTATTCATGATGCCTTCGGTCATCGTGCGGACCATGGTTGCCTGCAGGGTAGAGCAAAACGATATTTTAGAACCAAGAAAAAATTTGGCATGACTTTCCCTAAAAATAGGACCAAAAAGAATGCATAGTGCCAAAATTCTCGCCGAAACGGAAATGAATCAACATTCCGGCAAAATATTGGCAACTATCGCATTTCAAATACCGGTACCTGCAAACACAAACATATATGCAACACCACAAACATATGCAACACCACAAACATACATAGATCTAGCTAGGCCATAAAAAGTGCATGTGCGCGTTGTTGGAGGGAGAACAACATAAAGATAGCTTCCCCCTTACTTACCTATCAAAAAAGGTAATTTAACCACTTAATTTGGACGAATTTATGGTGCAAATGAGGTGAGGAGGAGGAGGCAGCTGAGACAAGCTTGGAGGAGGAGGTGGAGAGAATGAAGTGGGGAAAGTGAGTGGGTAGGTGTGGCTGTCCAAAATATCTAGCTGGTCCCAGGTTACTAATGGCGCACCACCTACAAATGCGCCATTAGTAACCCTGGTTACTAATGGCGCACCTGCTGGTGGTGCGCCATTAGTAGTTTCACAAAAAAATAATAATAAAATTTAAACTAGTAATGGCGCACTATACACTGGTGCGCCATTAGTAGTTTTGCAAAAATAAAAATAAAAAAAATATAGTAGTGGCGCACTATGAGGCTGGTGCGCCATTACTAGTTAGAACTAGTAATGGCGCACTGTGCCCTGGTGCGCATTAGTATGTTTGGAAAAAAAATGTTACTAGTGGCGCACCGTGTGTCTGGTGCGCCATTAGTGTCTTTCACACTAATGGCGCACCAGCACATGGTGCACCACTGCTATATAGTAGTGGCGCACCACATGTCTGGTGCGCAATTAGTGGCCATTTCATCTATAGCCCTTTTCCTAGTAGTGCCCCCTCCACTTATTCCTGCACCCACACACTTCGTCTTCCTCCAGAAAAAATCACCACCTAGCTCAAACTCGTGTTCTAGCTCATCTTGCTGCGATTTTCGATCTCCTTGCTCAAAGCTCCACTCACAAAACTGCTTTGGGGGATTGTTCTTCGGTATGTGACTCCTCCAATGGTCCAATTAGTTTTTGTTCTAGTGCTTTATTCATTGCAAATTTTGGCTGCTTAGGTGACCCTGTTCTTGAGCTTGCATGTCAAATTTATTTGGTCCCAAGTAGTTCTAATGCATGATATGGTCTCTATGCACTTGTGGGAGTAGTTGCTATCAATCTTATTGAGTTTGATTCACTTTTATTTTCGAGTCACTAAAAATTTCAGAATTTTTCAGAGAAAGAAAATGATGAAGAGGTTCCTGAGGGGCTCTTCGAGCCGAAGCTCGAAGGATAAGCAAAGTGAGGAGAATAAGAAGCCCAAATATAATCTCCCTCGCATTGCGGAGGTTCAGCCGTGTGAATGGCCCTGTGATGAGTTCTTGAAGGCAGCCAGGATTCATGATGATTTTTATCATTTGGCTGAGAATGCAGGCCTCACAGACTTCCTCCGCGACCAACGCGAACTGTATCTCCTCCTCACTAATATTTTTGTGCAAAATTTTCATTTCCATGCAAGGGGATCACCACCTTCGGTGGATTTTTATTTATATGATGAGTTTAAGGAGATGTCACTTTATGATTTTTGTGCGGTTTGCAAGTTACCCTTTGAGGGCAGCATAGAGGAACCACACCGTAATGATGTGGAGGGATTTATTAATGAAATTGCTGTAGGGGAAATGAGGAAAGTTTCAGGTGCAAGGATTACTAGCATACATTTTCCTGTTCTATGTTACTTTGCAATATTTGCTAGTAGATGTTTAATTGGTCACGGGAATAGTGGAAATCTTAGTGCCCCTGATATTGTTATTTTGCGCCATGCTTTGTTTTGTGACACAACTTTCAGTTTGGGCGCTATTATTGCTAAACGGTTAAGTCTGAACCGTACAAAGGGCCCCATCTTCAGTGGCATCTTCGCTTCGCGTCTTGCTGCACACTTTAATATACCTATTAGGCATTATGAGAAAGAAGAAAAGTTGCTGCCCTTTGTTTTTCTAGATTATAAGAGTATGGTAGCACATGATTTTATTGTTAAAAATAAGAAGAAACTGCTTAAGTACAATATGATATTTGATAAAAATTATTGTGAGGTTATTACTTTGCCTGCGCCCTCTTTGTTTAACATGTTTTCAGGCAAGTACCTCATTTTGTTGGAGGCTATTCATGCATACTTGAGCGCGACACCTGCTCCAGAGGCTAAGCCGGAGCCACCACTTGACCCTTATCGGCAGTCTGTTTATCAGTGGGACCCAGAAGAGATCGCCAACCAGTGGCACCCCGAGAATCCTCCTCAGTACACCGGAGAGAGTAGCTCCGATCCATGGGCATAGACCAACTTAGGCCAAAAGCCTAAGCTTGGGGGAGTACGTATTTCTCACCGACATTACATTCATGTTCACACACTCATTCTAGTTGTCGGTGCTCATACTTTTCATTGTACTATCCATGCTAGTTTATTTTCTTTTCTAAGCTTTCTTCTTGTGTGCTTGAAAAACCTTAAGAAAAAAACCAAAAAAATAGTTGTAGCTTTTAGCTAGTTTACTTTCCATGCCTGTAGTAGTAATAATTAAAAAGAAAACCAAAAAAGATTTCTCGTTCTTCTTTTGCTTGTTGGGAGCTTTCCCGTGTAAATAGTTTTATTTCTTTTCTTTCTCTGGGGGTCGAGAAGAGAAGACCATGATGAAAATGTTGAAGTGGCTCTTATATGCATTATTGTTGATTTAACCAAGAGCCTATATTACCTTGTCTTCTCCCTTGAATTAAATGCTTGCAGATTCCAGCTTAGTCCAATACACATGCACTATCATTATTATCCACACCGTTCGGTCGTGCAAGTGAAAGGCAATAATGACGATATATGATGGACTAATTGAGATGAGATAAGCTGGTATGAACTCGACCTCTCTTGTTTTTGTAAATATGATTAGTTCATCGTTCCTGATTCAGCTTATTATGAATGAAACATGTTTGCAATGACAATTAGAGATTATAGGTTCTTATGCCATGCTTAATTGGCTAGGAGTTTATAATGGTCTACCTTGCGTGCCAACATGCTATTAAAATGGTTGTGATGTGGTATGATAGGGTGGTATCCTCCTTTGAACGATTCGAGTGGCTTGACTTGGCACATGTTCACGCATGTAGTTGAAACAAAATCAACGTAGCCTCCACGATATTTATGTTAATGGTGGATTATATCCTACTCATGCTTGCACTCAATGTTTATTAATTTTAATGCATGTTCATGACTATTGTCGCTCTCTAGTTGGTCGCTTCCCAGTCTTTTTCTATCCTTCACTTGTACTAAGCGGGAATACTGCTTGTGCATCCACTTCCATAAACCCCAAAGTTATTCCATATGAGTCCACCATACCTTCCTATACGCGGCATGTACCTGCCGTTCCAAGTAAATTTGTATGTGCCAAACTCTAAACCTTCAAATGAAATTCTGTTTTGTATGCTCGAATAGCTCATGTATCAACTAGGGTTGTCTGTATCTTCCATGCTAGGCGGGTTATTCTCAAGAGGAGTGGACTCCGCTCCTCACTCACGAGAAAATGGCTGGTCACCGGGATGCCTAGTCCCATGCTCAAACCAAATCAAAATAATTGCAAACAAAACTCCCCCAGGATTGTTGTTAGTTGGAGGCACCCGTTGTTTCGGGCAAGCCATGGATTGATGCTTGTTGGTGGTGGGGGAGTATAAACTTTACCATTCTGCTTGGGAACCGCCTATAATGTATGTAGCATGGAAGATATCGAGATCTCTCAGTTGTTATGTTGACAATGAAAGTATACCACTCAAAATATTATTTATCTCTATTTCAAAAATCGAGCTCTGGCACCTCTACAAATCCCTGCCTCCCTCTGCGAAGGGCCTATCTATTTACTTTTATGTTGAGTCGTCATCCTCTTATTAAAAAGCACCAGTTGGAGAGCACTGCGATCATTTGCATCCATTACTATTAATTTATATTGAGTATGACTATGACTGGATCTCTTTTACCATGAATTACAATTTTTAGTCAGTCCTTGATCTTCAGAGGTGCTCTGCATTTATGTTTTGCGATCTCAGAAAGGGCTAGCGAGATACCACCTTGTTATATCATATTATGATTGTTTTGAGAAAGTGTTGTCATCCGAGATTTGCTATTATTGCTCGCTAGTTGATTATGTCATTGATATGAAGTAAACATGAGACCTAAGTGTTATTGTGAATATGGTTAGTTCATAATCTTTGCTGAAAACTTGAATGCTGGCTTTACATATTTACAACAACAAGAGCAAACAGAGTTTGTAAAAGTTTTTCTTTATCACTTTCAGTTTGTCAACTGAATTGCTTGAGGACAAGCAAAGGTTTCAGCTTGGGCGAGTTGATACGTCTCCATCGTATCTACTTTTCCAAACACTTTTTCCCTTGTTTTGGACTCTAACTTGCATAATTTGAATGGAACTAACTCGGACTGACGCTGTTTTCAGCAGAATTGCCATGGTGTTATTTTTGTGCAAAAAAAAAGTTCTCGGAATGACCTGAAACTTCACGGAGAATATTTTAGGAATTTATAAAAAATACTGGCGAAAGAATCAAGACCACGGGGCCCACACCCTGTCCATGAGGGTGGGGGCGCGCCTGCCCCCCTGGGCGCGGCCCCTGTCTCGTGGGCCCCCTGGTGCTCCACCGACCTCAACTCCAACTCTATATATTCACGTTCGGGGAGAAAAAATCAGAGGGAAGGATTTATCACGTTCTATGATACGGAACCGCCGCCAAGCCCTAATCTCTCTCAGGAGGCTGATCTAGAGTCCGTTCGGGGCTCCGGAGAGGGGAATTTGTCGCTGTCGTCATCATCAACCTTCCTCCATCACCAATGTCATGATGCTCACCGTCGTGCGTGAGTAATTCCAACGTAGGCTTGCTGGACGGTGATGGGTTGGATGAGATTTATCATGTAATCGAGTTAGTTTTGTTAGGGTTTGATCCCTAGTATCCACTATGTTCTGAGATTGATGTTGCTATGACTTTGCTATGCTTAATGCTTGTCACTAGGGCCCGAGTGCCATGATTTCAGATCTGAACCTATTATGTTTTCATGAATATATGTGAGTTCTTGATCCTATCTTGCAAGTCAATAGTCACCTACTATGTGTTATGATCCGGCAACCCCGAAGTGACAATAATTGGGACCACTCCCGGTGATGACCGTAGTTTGAGGAGTTCACGTATTCACTATGTGTTAATGCTTTGGTCCGGTACTCTATTAAAAGGAGGCCTTAATATCCCTTAGTTTCCAATAGGACCCCGCTGCTACGGGAGGGTAGGACAAAAGTTGTCATGCAAGTTCTTTTCCATAAGCATGTATGACTATATTCGGAATACATGCCTACATTTGTAACATCCCAAATTTCCAATTTGGAATGTTATACATTAGGTCATCATGCATGTCATATTTTATTGCTTCCTCATTCGCAATCCTCGAAATCCTAAGCAACTCAAGGACCCTAGGAGAGAGTTGGAGATTTTCCCGGTTTTCATATTTGATTTTTATCAAACAGTGAAACGAGGATTTTGGTTTTATTTATTTTTCTCTCTGAAAAATATTTCTTATTAAAATATATGAGAGGAGAAAATATGACTTCTCCAAAATAATTGAAATATTGGAGGAAAAATATTAAAATCAAATATTTGATTTTATTCGGATTTTATTTACAACTTTACTTGCATTAGAAAAACTGCACGTTTTCAAAACTGCATTTTTAGGGCCAAGAAAATGTTCATCTCGTTCTAATTTTTTTAATTAGATGGTGAAAATTTATTTTGGCATTTTTAGATTTTTATTTATTTTTCTAGGATTTTTTTTTAGGTTCGGCGGAATTAATTATTAAAAAACGCGTGAGCGCCCGACTGGGCCGAAGCCCAGCCGCACGGCCCAGCCCGCCCGAGCCGTCTCCCTCCCGAGCACGCCAGCGCCGCCGCCCGAGTCCCTGTCGGGGACGAGTCCCGCCGCCGCCCTTGCCCCTTCCCCACGGCACCCCATCCCCCTCTATAAGTACCGCCCGACCCCGCCGCCCTCCCTCACCCCATTTCCCCCACCCCGACGCCCGCCGACGCCGCCGAAGGAGCCGCGCCGGAGCCGCCCAGTCGCCACCGCCGCGGGAAGCCCCGAACG